>NW_007742458.1:0-10440 GCF_000696425.1 Galeopterus variegatus
TCAGACAAATAGCATGAGCCATTTTATTAAATACTAATACAAACTGCTTTCTGCCTCTCTCTTCTTAAAAATCCATGCTAGTTGTATCCTATAGTACTTTCTCCCTCATATGCCTGTATTAAGAATACTAGCATACTCCGTCTGCAGGAGAGAGTTAACCTAGCAGGCTGGAGGGTGCTCCTTTAGAAGGGCCTGCCTGCAAGGTTGGCCCTTGGCTGGCATCAGGAACTTGGCTTTTGGACCATTTCCAATGGATCACTCCTGGTCATCTCTGACTTCTCCTGATCCATTATTTCTCACGTGTTATCTGTCCCACTCTGCCGTGTGTATCCATCTCTGCCTCTATAACCACATTAGATACCTAGCTCAGGACATAGTAGTCCCAGCTGAAATATTCCAACATTTTCTTTTTTGATTTACCCCTTTAAGCACCACACATCTTCAGTTGTATTCAAATATTTCTTGCCCAGTGCACGACATCCCATTTCAAAGGCTGTCTTACCATCTTTTTAAATATCGAATCTAACTGACAAATTTTTGTTTTAAGTTACTCCCTAATTCCCTGCTCACATTTTCCTCACTTATGTTAGCTTCTTCCATATTAATATTTCTATTAACATCCCATTCCCACCTCAACTAAAACCCTCTCATTCTTTCTTCCCTAGAACCAGTTTTTGCATACTAATTATGCACATATTGCAAATATCTTGCTTATTAGTTGAATTTCTCCACCTATAATACCAGCTCAGTGTCATATACTGTTATGTATATTATTTATTTTTCAGTGTTAATATCTTTAAGTCTTTAAAAGTAAATGTGCTTTTATCTGACCCCTTCTGTGTAATGCCCAACACATTACTATGTACAAGTGGATTATTTCCTAAATTGAATTTAATTTTAAAATTATAAAGGGTAAGATCAGTAAGGTATCTTAGAGATCATCAAATTCAGATTTTTTCAAAGTTTTTTTTAAGAAACAATATTTCCAGGAGTAGTTAGAAGTTATTAAAAAAAAATAGAGTTTCTCAGTGGTCACATAATTTTTAGCAATGCTGAGTTAAACAATATCAGGCAAAAAAAAGAAAAAGAAAAAAGCCCGAAAGCACAGGCAACAAAAGAAAAAGTAAACAAATGGGACTATATNTCACTTATTGGAGGGAGCTAAAGGTGAATGAATCAATTCACACACATACACACACACACTCACACACACACACACACACACTCACACAAAAACAAACAAACATCAACAACATCAACAACAACAACAACAACAACAACAACAAACCGGGGGGGGGCGGAGAGGAAGATTTAATAACCTCAACTTTTTTTTTTGAAGCTCTTACAACGAGAAAATGGAGGGGACACATCTAGGTGGGAGGGGGGNAATAACTAACCAAATTGTATATTGACAAAATAAAAAAAAACAAAAAACAAAGAATGAGATGTAACACAATGTATTGAAAAAGCTTCCAGAGGATTATTTACATTGAGTATTCTCAGGTAACCCCTTGAATTCTATAATCCAAGAATTATCCTAGGATATCGCAACAGTCTGTTGGATTTTTTCTTGGTTCTCGTAAGTGTACAGATACATATTAATACCACTTAAATCCATGTAGAAAAAGAAGATCTAGACTTAGGCAAGAGTGCAGTTTTCCATTTTGAGTAGAAATTGGAAGAAGAGAACTTCTTGATGCTCAGAATGGAGAATCAGGCTAAAAGTAAGGAATGTTATGAATTTGCTAAGTTTAATTATGAGTATAAGCAACAGAATCTTCATCTATATTCCCCCTTCACCTCTGAAATAACACATATGTGATGAACGAGACAGCTTTGTACTTACAATGATGCTGAATCTGGCAGAAAGAGTCCTGTGAAATGGATTCCTTAGGCAAAGGGACTTAGGATCTAAGGCAAGACCTTGAAAATTCAGAGAAAAAATTAAAAAGCAATTAAAAAGCAATATAGCCATCACTTCTGCCTCTGATAGGTAAGTAAACATTTTAAGATAAAAATAATTGATCTTAAAATATTAAATGCACTTTTAGATGTTCAATTCATTAAAAGGAAATTTTGAGCAATATACTATGCAGGATACACTGCACTATAGGAAACAAAGAATGAAACATCATTCTAACAAGTTGTTTACAATATTGTATGTAAAATTTTGTAAGTGATAAGAACCATAATGCAAAACATGTTTTATAGGCTCTAAGCCAGTCAAAAACCCAAGAAACTCAAATAATAGAGAGATGTTATTTCAATTTTGGCAAACACATCTGCATGTTTTAGTTGAAAACACTTAATGGAGTAACATTTGCACAGCATCAACTATGATATTGTGGAATTCTTACACTTGTGCACTGGGAGGAATGTACAAGAGCATTCACAGCAGCTTTTCTTGTAACTCCAAACTGAAAACAGCTCAGATATATATATTGTCAGGAAAAGAAATAAATAACTTGTGAAATGAATAAGAGAGTACTCTATATCATTCAAAGTGAATAAATTACAGCTATACATATGAACTCAGATGAATGTTATGAGCAAAATTTGAACACCAAAAAAAGCTACAAAAGAAACTATATGGCATGGTACTGTTTTTATAAAGTCTCCAGATAAGAAATACTAAGTAGTATATTAATTAGAGGTTCATACTTATGTGGTAAATAAAACATGAGGACACCCAGAATAAAGGTTATAAAATATAATACAGGAGTATAGTTATTTCTAGTAAAGGCAAAGAATTGGAAAAGGAGATGACAAAATGAGAGCTTGAGTTACAGTGTTTTCTCCCTCAAATGTTTGTAAATATACCAGTGTCTCCCAGAATATGAAAGATCAGTAAAATATTAGTATTTTTCTAAAATATAAACTGTTTTTGATGCTTGCATGTTTGTAAACCTTCTTTATTTTCTATCATACTCAAACATTTCTCCAGGAATTAGTTCCTTTCAATGAATTTTTCTCTGGTTCTCACTGAACCTTTCATATTTGCAACTCCAGCCTTTGTTTAGTTTGCTTCTGCCCTTTCCTCTGCCTGTAACATTTATGATCTGCCAACTTCCCCCTCCATTTTTCTTTCTTTCTTTTTTTTTTCCTTTTTGTCTTTTTTCGTGACCGGCAACGGATCGCAACCCTCAGTGTCGCGCCCATACCGGACCGGGACTGGCTACGGGATCGCAACCCTCGGTGTTGCACCTGCACCTCGCTCAGCCAGTGAGCGTCTGGTCTGTATGTGGGATCCGAACCCTCTGCGGGAGTGCTGCCACGCTCCCAAGCGGCGCACTGTAGCAGTGCGCCACCAGGCCGGCCCCCCCCTCCATTTTTCTGCACTGAAAGAATCTTCCACGTTCCCAAGCGGCGCACTGTAGCAGTGCGCCACCGGGCCGGCCCCCCCCTCCATTTTTCTGCACTGAAAGAATCTTCCTGGTGAAGACCATTAAAATAGCAGACCCCTCCCTTCTAGTCTTGGCGAGTCTCCCATGACATGCTAGCATTGTACCCTGTGTGAATCTTCCATAGCCCTGACCATAGATGAGCTTTTACCTTCTTTTACAAGATTATTAAGTTAATGTCATTTTCTCTCAGTATCCCTTAAATTTAATGAAGACAGTGGCTATGCAGTTTTTTGATCATTATTTTATTTCCTGTGTCCAACATGTATACCAGTCAAATGTATATTTCTTGGATAACTGTATCAATGGATTTATTTATTATTTATCCTTCATTTGGTCTCTCTCTTTCTCTCTCTCTCTCTCTCTCTTTCTTTTCACCACTCCTGCTACTGGGATAGATTATTTTAAGACTATTTTATATAGTTCATTTACATTTTCTCTTTGTTTCTTCCATGAGTTCTGAAAAACTACCCAAGCTCATGTTCTCCTTTAATAAATCAGTTGTCTGCTATATAAGTCTGTTATTTACAGACTCCATTATAGTATTTATTACTTAAATCAAGCTTTTCATTTCCATAGAGTTTTCTTTTGAATTCTGCATTTTTCCCTTTTCCCTTTATTGTTACCTACTCATGATTTATTAATGCAATATTCTGTTGAATTTTAAGTATATATCTTTTAAACTTGCCTCCTGTTTTTTTCTCTTATTTCTGTTTTGTCTTCATTTCTTTTGGAAGGGGCAATGATATTCCACTGTTTTTAAAGCTATTGTTTCTTTTTCATATTTTTTCTTTCTCTTATTTTAACTATGTTATTTATTCAGATTTTCATCACTTTTTTCTCTTTTTCTTATGATTAAAGAAGACTTACACTTGGTTATCTCAGAAAGTTGAGACAGACCTCAGTCATTCAAAATGAACCAGTCTAGAGGAGATAGTTTTTCCTCTATAACAATAATCAAAGGAGAAATATAAATGGGATAATTTTCTGCCCCTGCCATATGACTCATGAGTCCAAAATATTTATAGCTACTGTTCCATGCATCTAAATTCAGATGTCCTTGTGCCTGCAGCTTGGAGAAATATAAATGGGATAATTTTCTGCCCCTGCCATATGACTCATGAGCCCAAAATATTTATAGCTACTGTTCCATGCATCTAAATTCAGATGTCCTTGTGCCTGCAGCTTATGTACTGAGTTGAAAGAATGATAGATTAGAAATCTTTTTATTGGTAAATCTTATAGTTTCTCAAAAGACTCATGATTTTTTAATGTGGATAATAAACAAGATATTTTGAGCAAAGATTTTAATTTTTAAATATTCCAACTGGCAGACAGTAGTTTCCTGAATATTCCTTATTTTCTAAATTCTTCCAATATTGGAGTAACATGTTTTTTACTTGTTTACATATTTTAATCAGTCACTAAGAAAATGTTTTTCCCTGGAGAAGAGGCTGCATTTTGGTCCTAATAATGAAAGGTATTGTAGCTTGTGTATAGTACTAATACATGCCACAAATAAAATATCATCACTTTCTATGAATGCTCTAAATGTTCAGCCTATTAACCGTAGACCCCTCTTTAAAATCAACAAAAGCCAGTATGTAGAGATGTAGACTGGTATGAAGTTTAAGGAATCTTGTTTAAAAACTGAAAAAGGAAAATAATTTCCTAATGCTCAGGCACACTCATTAATCACATTTGTACATTCAAGCTATTTCTTTTTTGGCTCTTTTGATGTTTTGATTCTCTGTTAGCTAATACAGAAATACTGTGGTGTCTGCATATTAATTAGGGGTATTACAGTGTTCTCCCAATGGTAATTATAAAAGTAAAAAGGACCAAAATTGTTACCTATGGAGATAGAGAGAGGGAAAAGATGGAAAGTCAGTGTGTGCTTACTCTCTAGGAATAATAACTCTCCTTAATCTTCACTAAAAGGGAAATTTTAGCCTGCCCTAACCATATGTGGTCTAGATCATGCAATTGTGCTCTGAGGTATTTACCTAAGAGAAGTGGGAAAAAAATCTACAAATCATGTGTGCAGAAGTTTATAGCAGCTTCATTCACAATAGCCAACAGCTGTAAATAACTCATGGAGAATAGACACAAAAATCATGATATAATCATACAACAGCATACTACTCAGCAATATAAAGGAACCAAGTGCTAATGCATGCAAAAACTTAAGAAATCTCGAAAATATTGTTAAGAGAAGTCAGGCATACAACGTATCATTTTTCAAAAGTCAAGAAGTTTAGTCACTTTTTGCATTATGTTTCTGTAGTATTTCTTCCTGTTGTACCAGATCCCTTTGGTCACATTGTAATACTCCAGTGTTGGTCAAGTGTTCCTCTGTGTCAAGGACCTATCTTATTTATCTCTGTAACTCTGGTCATAGCACAGCATCTGGAACACATAAAACTAATAATAAATGTTTTCTGAATAGTCAAACCAGTTTCTGAGTTGGCCCAGAAATTCTAAGATGGCCTTCAAATTCTGGCCTCCTCCTGTACATACCCTGTATGATCCTTTCCCCTGGAGCGTAGGTAAGACTTGTGAATACAATAGGATAGTCACTTTAATGTTATAATACATTACATGGGACTCCACTCTAGCAAATTAGGAGAGATTCTCCAGCTAGCCTTTAATTAGGTGGCAAGCTGCTGTGTTGCGAGAAGCCCACATGGACAGAACTTGAAGACAGCCTCTAGAAGCTGAAAACCACCTTGGCCAATAGCCAGCAAGAAAATGAGGACCTTGGTCCTCCAACTGCAAGAAATTGAATTCTGCTAGCAACCTGAATGAACTTGGAAGTTAACTAGAGCTCTAAATGAGAATCTATCGCAGCTAACACCTTGATTTCAGCCTTGTGAGACACTGAGCAGAAAATCTAGTTATGCTGTGCCTGGAGTTTTGATCTACAAAAACTTTGATATAATAAATGTGTGTTCTTTTAAGCCACTGAGTTTGTGGTTATTTATTACAGAGCAACAGAAAAAGAATTCAAAGTCTTTTGAAGAATATGTGTTGTTTAAAATGTAGAGATTGGTTTGTGCATAGGGAGGATGGCTAACAACTATTTACATCAAATACTCTGATTCCTTAGTTATTGAATTGAATTTGCTATCTGATAGGACAGTTCAGACTAACTTATAGCAATGAAAGATTAAAAAAGTGATCAAGTTTGCCATATTGAGATGATGACCTAAATTGTAGTTATATTGCCCACACCCTGGGAAATCGTGATCCAAGAAATATTAATGGTGAAAATAGCGTAGTGAGAAATATAGAAGAAAGTAGGAGAATAAATTTACTAGCTTTTTTTTTTTTTTGCATTAAAGCGTATGACTATAGCATTCACTAAAGAAAAGAACACTGTTGATTTTAAAATACTCTTAATTAAAATGTATTCTAAATTAAAGAACTTTCTTAAACGTATTAGAAACAAGGATTCTTAAGGCGCACAGCAGGTATCATCACAAAGCACTTCTAATAAAAAAATTTTTTTTTAAAGGCAAGATTAAGGGTAAAATGAAAGAGAAATTAGCAGGCTAGTTGAGGTATGGAAATGCAACAATTTCAGTGTGTTCTAGATCAATACAGTAATTCACGTCTATTTCACTGTAGTTACTTCATTAGCTTTACTGGAGTTAGACAAGACAGGAAATTATTTCATCCAGCTCTGTACTTTGACCGTTACTTAAACAAGTTATACTATTATTGTTTTTCATTTTTTTATGAAGTAACTTTAATGTTGATTTTATTTTCACAGGAAGGATATGATTCAATCCTTAGGCATCTGATAAGTACAATGAATAAACACTTTTAAGTACAAAGTCATGTGGCATCCCTTTAATTTCATAGGCATACATTTACACTGGGCAGTTTGCTGAATTTATAGTCTGCCTATTTGCATTTAATATGGAATACCATGAAATTAGAAACAATGTAATGCAAATAAATGAATCAGAGAGATAGCTTTAATGTTTTGGGATATTATAAGCACAATTACACCTTAAAAATTGCCTCATTTATAACCCAAAAAAGTAACCATGTAGCAAGAAATAATAAAATTATAAAGTATATAATGTATCAATGGAACAGCACATAAATATATACGTATATATAATGCCTATCTACAGACTGAAAAAATTCATTTGTTTTGGATAAGCTAAAAATGTTCTTTGCTATCTTTTTTCTATTTTTTAAATATGCAGTTAAAACAATTCTTTAGCATGGAAATAGGCTCACAACAGAGATAGTGGGAATTTTAGAAGGAACTTTGTTTTCAGTTTTGAATCATCTACTTGGTTATATAATATCCATGGAGCTGGCAGGGCAAGTTTATATAAATGAAGCTGAATAATGTCCATTTTACCAGGAACTTTCATTATCAACTCTTACTACCTCCGGAGACTGTGTATTTTCAGGAAATTGAATTCTGGGCAAGTAATAGAATGAGAAATCAGTAACAAGAAATATCATGGAGGAAAAGCATATAAACCAGAGCAAGGATTCCCAAGAGAAAAGGATGGAAGCAAACTAGGAAAAGGCCGAGACTCCAAACCCAGAAAGTAAAAGAATCCAAAATTTTTGGTGGTAATGCAAAACTAAATTTGAAAGTAGGTCCTTAAGCTTCTAAGTATTTATAATTGTTCCTTTTGTCATAAACTTTACATAATCAACCTACTTGAAAAAAAAAAGGTAGGTAGATTATGTGAAGTTTATGGCAAGTTTACATAGGACTACCTACTTTAGAATATGTTCTCTCTCAGTCTCACTGTTCTGTTTGTCTATTGCACCCTTACCAATTCAAGATACCACCATTTTGCACAAAATGGAAGAGTGAAGGCAGGCTTTTAATAGGCAACCATTGTTTCAAGATCTAATTGGGACAATATCTAGATACATTAGTATTTTCAGTCTTGGCTAGTTGGCACAATATTTGATTCTTAAAACTTAAGACAATGTAATCCTAAACTTATACGATCTTATGCAAAGCGAATTGCTTAGGCAAAGGATCTCAAGTATTGGAGACTAAATGCGGGCAACATTTAAATATCTTCCTCCAATTTATGCTTGAGAAAAATGCCAGCCCTAAGTTATGAATGAATTTACCAGACTGATTCCGTGAATGCAGAGGGATAATTCTGTGCCTTGGACTCAATGAGGTAATTGATTCATAGACCTAATCCCTGATAGCTTTATAACAAGTGAAGAAGTGAGAGACAGCCCAACATTGATATATTTTAGAAAAGACTACAATTTTTTAATGAACTACATTTGTGAATGTCAATCAAATTTATATTCAAAGAATAAAAACATAAATAATTTAAAGCATGGGTTAAATAAAAATAATTTTAGGACTTATCTCTCTTCTTTATCTAAACTTTTAAAAGATATATTCTGTAATAATTTGCAAATAAAGACTTGCTGTGAAGTTCTGAAGCTTTTCAGTGTTTTAAACTGTTTTGTAATTTGTAATTTGCAAAGTTCATTCAAATAAATTAATTCATTTTAATAGTTTTTTTGCATATTGATCAGTTTCAGGGGTCATTGCAGCTATAACGTGCTTGTGTACCACACTCAACAAAGTGAAGAGTAATGATCCTAAACCTAACAACTTTATGTAAATTCACTGCTCTTCTGAATGTATTTTTGCCCATCGAGGAATAACTTCCCTTTTTCCTTTAACTCAGTGTTTCATAGAATGGTGTGTGCACATGCAGTGCTATCTAAGATCATTGTGGGTGGTTCATTGACAATCATTTAGACTTGTAATGTTTGCATAATTAAAAATAATTTTAGGAAAGACGTAAGTACACTAAATCCATGATTTTAGTGATATCACTGCTTAGGGGCCGGATCGGCGTGCGCCTGCGCACAGAAGGTCGGAGGAGTCTTACCCTAATTGCTCTCTTGTGAGGACGCAGCAGCGCGTGGAGTCGGCTAAGGGAAAAGCGAGGCAAAGCAGGCGGATCCTTTCAGCATACACTTCCAGAAAAAGGGATGCCCCGTGTTGGCTCTTGAAAAGTAAAGGAAGTTGAGAAGTGAATAAAGTGAGTTGTTTTCAGATTTTGACTCTACTAAAAGAGCTGTTAAGAACATTCGTATACAGGTTTTTGCATGAACAGAAGTTTTCATTTCTCTAAGATAAATGCCCAAGCGTAAAGTTGCTGGGTCATCTGAGTATTGACTGCATTTCCAAAAGCAACAAAGGACGAATAAATCTTTCAACAACGATCCTACATCGACAAATAAGTGGCAGCGGGTTCGAGGTTTTGGAGCCGATACGGAGAAAGACTCCTGGTGGTGCCCAGGTCCGGCTGCGGGAACAATATTGGCAGCCCACACGGAAAAGGCCGGGAGAGTCAGCAGAGGAACTGCGCGCAGAGGCGACCTGAAACACGCGGAAACACGCCGGACCCTGCGGTCTCCGTGAGTCACCCCCAGCAAAATCCCACTTGCGGGGCGAAGCCCGACTCCCCCTCGCCCGCCTGGCCACCGCCCATCACACCAGGCTGGGCGCCCACAACAGAGCTGCCTCCATTTTCTAGGGCGGGGCAGAAAAGACCGGCATAAGGTGAGCAGGTCAGTCATCTCTGTCTGACGTGGCTCCCCGGTGGGACGTGCTATTTGCTTACCTCAACACGGTGCACCCCGGGCCCTGTGGACCAGCATATAAGTCCCACTCTTCCCGCAGTTCTCAGACGGGGCTGGCAGCGTGGGAAGGCCCCGGCCAGCCTCGGGGGGGGGGCTGGGAAGAGAAGCCCGCCCAGATCGCCTCTCCGCCACACCCTGGGCGCCGGTACCAGATAAACTCCCTCTTCCCGAGAGGCAGATTCCATCTCTGGGGACCTCAGTTTGGAAAATCCCCTAACTGATTTCTGGAGGGGAGAGGGGAGCCCGGTGTCCCCCTCGAGCTACATTGAAGTGTACCAGTTGGGTTTCTAAGGGAGCCGACCCGAGTGGAAGGAAGGCAAGGAGGAACTGTGGGCTGACCGACCCTCCCCCACCGAGGAGTTCACTCCCAGCA
>NW_007742458.1:11150-21632 GCF_000696425.1 Galeopterus variegatus
TTTTTTTTTTTTTTTTTTTTTTTGAAGTTTTTACAACAAGCAAACTAAAAGGACATTCTTGGGGGGGAGGGGACAGAGGGAGGAGGGCGGGAGGTGTCGGTACGGGCCATAATAATCATATACATTGTATATTGACAAAATAAAAATTTAAAAAAAAAAAAAAGAAAAAAAGAGAAAAAAAAATAATAATAATTTTAGAAAAGACGTAAGTACACTAAATCCATGATTTTAGTGATATCACTGCTTAGGACAAAGATAGAATTTGAAAATGAATTAATTTAATATTGAATTAAACTACATAAATCATGATACATATATATGATGTAATGCTACATAAATTATAGTATAAATGGTATTCATTTATGGCAGGAAAATTATACAAATTGTGGGAGAATAAAGACTGAGAAGCATTCTACATGGCTGGGCTATTGACAATTAGTTTATGTTCATCCTCTAAATCACCCCTGTAGGGGTTGAGAAAAGACTGAGTGCCACCTAGTTCTTATGCATACTTTTGGAGGGCTAGAATGGTAAAGTGGAAAGAGGATTTAGTTATAATCCCAGCTCAGAGAATTGTAAGATGTGTATGGAATTGGGGAATCATTAAAGTTTTCGAGTGGTTCTTGCAAATCTAATAAATCACATTGGTAAATGAAATAAATTAGCCTGTCTTAAGTACTCAAGTACCTCATACCAATAATCAAATCATCTAATACCTTACAAGTTAAATTATGTCTTGAATCATTTGCATATTTTAAATAGAAATCAGTAATGTAGGTAAACAAAATTGTACTTCAATTATGTGCCTCTAGAGAACACCCTTTCAGATGATCTGACTCTATTCTGTCTTTGTCTTTAAGCTATCTTGCAAGTCTGTACTTTGTAGGTAACTGATAGCAATGACAAATAATTATTTTTTATAGACATGCAAATTCTGCCCTGTCCTATAGAGGTCCAATTGCCTTCCCTCCCTCCCTGGAATAAAACAGTGTTTATGTATTCCTAATCTGTAAATACGTCTGTCTTTGGATTTGTTGCTCAGAGGTTGTTACCTCAAAATATGGCACTTTGACATGCTGCACTAAGGAAGCAGTTTCAAGGTCTTTCTGACCTGACCACCCCCACGTCCTGTCTCTCAATCCTCTGTCTTTCTTCAAAGCACAGAATGAAGTTGTTTACTTATCTGCCAAAGTCCACATCCATCAAAGAAGAAAACAATTTCTCTCCTCCCTTTCCAGAGTTATCATTAATTTAACTCAAATTGCAGAAAGAAAGTCTGAAATCTGTGAACACACTTAGTCTCACTTTTGTCACAGGCCATTGTCTTCTATTTCAGTTCTATCAAGTATTTTGCAGAGAATCATTTGCCAGTCATCATCTGCTCTCCGGGCCCAACAGACATTGTCCCAGGCTATTGTATGTTCTCCAGGCCCTTTGAACCCCCTCTAAGAATCATGAACTTACATATCCCTATCTCTCCTTTCCCTGTGAAAAGGGGTATATAAGCATTTGTACCCCATGTATTTCCCGGGCAATCATTTTGCAATCCCCCATGCTATACATGTTAAAATAAAACTTGTAATAACTTTTCTCCTAATTAATCTGCTTTTTGTCAGTCGATTTTCAATGAACCTTCAGGAAGTAAATGGGAAATTTTCCCTTGGCCTCAACAGATTCTCTTTTGAACTAATTAAATTTGTCTGGTTCCCTCAATGACTAATGAGTAGAATAATGTCTTTAACATGTATGCATTTTTATATATGTGTGAAAGTTTTGGTTTTAGCTGTTTTTAAAAATTACTTTTTTAAAAGCTATTGTCTAATTACTTCAAACAACTTAAATGTCAAAATCACAGAGACTATCCAATGAATACAAAATGTATTCCTAGAAATAAAACAAAATATTCAAACAATGGATTAGATAACTGTTTCTCAAATTTTAGTGTGCTTGAGAATTCGTGAGATTTGTAAGAGAAAATAAATATTAAAATAGTAGGCTTAATTCTCCCTGTTGAATATACAGATGGTCACAGACTTATGAATGTTTGACTTAAAGATTTTTTGACTTTACAATAGGTTTATTGTGATGCAACTCATTGTAAATCAAGGAGCATCTGGAAGGGAAGAGATTTCTTTCTCCTCCCCTTTCTGAAATATTTACGTTAGAAAACTTGTGATTGTAAATTTTTTCTGTCTCTGTGAAAATTACATACTTTATTTATTTATTTATTTTTTCAAGTTAAGTCTCTTGCCAACTTTAAAAATCCAAGAATGCCTTTTCAGGGACATACAGCCATCTCTGAAATGCAATCATTAAGGAAGATAACACCCCTGTCTGTGAGGTTTTGTGGGTAGGCAGGAGTCTAACTTTGGCAGGAGCCTTGCTCCAAAATTATCTCCTGTCATAAAAATGTGAAAAGTTTATTGAGCCCTTTGACAGTATTGAACATTCTGCTATGTCCATGGAGGATCCCTAGTTCATGCCTATAATGCTCCTAATTTTACAAACTGATTTTTTCCTAGTTCATGCCTATAACGCTCCTAATTTTACAAACTGATTTTTGTGCACAAGCCTTAATTTAGTTAGGAAATAACAAACTATTTAGATTTCTTTCTTCCCTTTTCCTTCTCTTTCTCCTTCCTGTTTGTACTACTTTCTTTTTCTTATTCTCTCTCATACTTTCATTACCAGCTTCTAATGAAAACAAGCCTCTCCCTAGTTCATGCCTATAATGCTCCTAATTTTACAAACTGATTTTTGTGCACAAGCCTAATTTAGTTAGGAAATAACAAACTATTTAGATTTCTTTCTTCCCTTTTCCTTCTCTTTCTCCTTCCTCTTTGTACAACTTTCTTTTTCTTATTCTCTCTCATACTTTCATTACCAGCTTCTAATGAAAACAAGCCTCTGAATAAACTGGCACACAAGAAGACATTTGTTGCCAAGGAAGCAAAAAGCATAATTATAGAATCTGTCTTGCAATAAACTGAATAAGGTATAAGTTCATCATTTTTGGATTCTTGGAAAGCCTTGCATGAAAGGTTCATCTGAGGTACATGTGGCAATGAATGGTATGGTAATAAGATTCTGCTGACCATTAACTGGAGTCAGATCCTCCCAATCAGAGGTGAGTACACAAATTTATTTAAATAAAAGCTCACCAATGTTGCCAATGAAAGCTCCTGTCCCAAATCCTTCATGATATTGGACCAACCACGAATTTTACCAATGTGGATAACCATTCTAACTTTCACTTTGTTAATTAGTGTAGCTTCAGGTGTTGATAGAAGATAAAGATAGCTGAAACACCAACAGAATCTGCCTTTGGAGGTGGCCTTTTAGATGAAATGATAGCAGACCACCTCCAGACTGAATTCTTGATTAGGGCAACTGCTGCCCCTAGGGTGCAAATTAAAACCAACTCAGTTGAATTACAGTCTCCATGCTGAAGTATTTTAAAGTAAATTTTTTACATCATAATACCAGATTATGCTTCTCCTGGGTTTTTTTTTTTTTTGTAAGTTTCAACATTACCCAATTTTTGTCCTAACTTTTTCTGACTTTTTATTTCCTGATATTGAACAAATAGGCTTAAACATTTCTTAGTTGTCAAGTGGCTAATTTTCTACTAAACTCTTTATTGTTTTATCAGATTCTGCAAACTCCCCCTGCCCCTTCCCCCCATTAATCGCTCCTTGGCCATAATTCTGTTGTCATTGTATTGAGCCCACCAAGCCTCTTCACTCTTTTAAAAGATATGTGCTTTGGCTCTATAAGCATTTGACTTTTGTCACTCCAGTAATTCTTATCACTGGCTGCAGTTAGAAATCTACATTGCAGAGATTTCCAGTCTCATGTTTAAAGAATAGGTTTTGTAAAGGGGTGAAAGAGAAAAGATGAGATTGCTGGGGAATTTATTGTAAAGGCAAAGGGAACCTACAGATAGTGGGAGTCAGAAATGGAGGTGTAGGGCAGAAAGATTTTCTTAACCCTCTTAGGGTCCTTGGCTGAGCATGAAACTAAAAGTGACAAAAACAGATTTATATGAGAAAAGCATATATATTTACTTAATAAAAGCTTTATGTGACATGGAGCCCTTCACAAGGAAATGAAGAGCCAAAGACCCAGTGAAAATTGTATATATTTTATGCTAGTTCTAATTAAAAAACAAAAAAAAAAGTGGAGAGTTGGTAAGAAACGTTAAGTGGACAAAAAGACGTCTAATCTACTGGCAATAAAGTGGGGGAAAACAGCAAGTCTGCTCAGATTCTTTTCTGTGTCTCTGTGTGACATTCCTTCCCTCTAGGTATAGGGCAGGCACCTGTCATGTGAAGGTCTTCAGGGGAGAAGGGAAAGAGGAGGTCGGAGAGTGACCCTCCTAGGTTTTATGAACTGCTTCAGGAACTAGGGGAAGGTCGTAGAACATTCCTGCTTCTGCCATTTTCTCAATTTCCTTCATCCTAAAATTCTTAGCATGCCAAAGTGCCATACTTTGGGGTATCATGTTGTGAGCCTTGACAGAGGTGAAGACAAACTGAAGGAGATGGTATGTATGGCAGAGCCAAAAGTTCAGAGAGCAGGTGCCAAAAATGTTTTGCCAGCCAAAATAATTGCTGAGGGCTGCTTCTAGGTACAAATTTTCAATTTCTTTTTTATAGTTGTAAATTGCTTGATTTGTAGGAGAGAGTGATGATGGCAGCCATCTATTCTGCCATCTTGACTGGAAGTCTGATGTTATGATTTTTTAATACAATATGCGATGATTAAGTCAAGCTAACTAACATATCTATCACCTTGAATATTTAATATTTTTGTGATGAGACTTTTGAATTTGCTCCCAGCTATATTAAAATGTATAGTACTCAGTTATTAGCTATATTCACCAAGTTGTGCAACAGATCTAAAAAAAAATCAAGCTTATTCCTCCTATCTATCTGAGGATTTGTATTGGTAATGAATGAGACCTGTGGGATTCCCCTTCACCGCAACATGTGAGGGCTGCCTTAGTCGGGGGAATCCCTGACCTTTGTGAATCTAAGTGCTCTCCACTATAGGATCACCAATCACACCCAGCAGACAGAGGAAAGCCTTTTTATTTCAGAAGATGTCAATTGGGAGACAGAGGCTGAAGTCCCAGCTTCCTCCCCAATTAATAAAGGGCTAGGTTTATATATGTAGATGTATCAGGGGAGGCAGGATGTAGGGTATTCACGTGTGATGTCAGCTGCTTTCTCACATAATCTGTGGTGCCAGAGTCTCATCTTATTTCCTACTGAGTGGTATGTGTGTGATTCTGCTTGCGGTAATATCTTAGTTAATCATTAAGGGCTGGCTACAAAGGGAAAACAAAGTTAGTTCTATAGTGGATACATAGGTGTGGAGGATTTTCTACATTTATGGTATCCTTTGACTATCATCTCCCCATTCCTCTGAACCTCCAGCCTCTGATAAGCACTATTCTACTCTCTGTTTCTATGAGGTTAATTGATTTAGATTCCACATAAAGTAAGTAAATGCAGTGTTCATCTTTCTGTGTTTGGTTTATTTCACTTAACATACTGTCTTTTAGGTTCATCCGTGTTGTCTCAAATAAAAATTTCATTCTATTTTATGGCTGAATAGCATTTCCTCATATAGGCATAGTGTTTCATTAACCATTTAACCATTGTTGGACATTTAGGCTGATTCTAAATTTGGCTCCTGTGAATAGTGATGCAATAAACGTGGGAGTACAGATGTCTCTTTGACGTTCTGATTTTATTTCCTCTGGAAATATACACAGAAGTGAGATTGTTGGATCATATTTCTAATTTTGTTGGTTCTATTTCTAATTTTTTGAGGAACCTCCATACTGTTTCCCGTAATGGCTGTACTAATTTCCATTTCCACCAGCAGTATGTAAATATTCCTTTTTCTTTACATCCTGGCCAACAGTTATCTTTTGTCTTTTTGATAATAGACATTCTAACAGGTGTGAAGTGGCATCTCATTGTGGTTTTCATTTGCATTTCTCTGATGATTGGTGATGTTGAGCATTTTCTCTTATATCTGTTAGTCATTTGTATATCTTCTTTTGAGAAATGTCTATTAAGGTCTTTTGTCCATTTTTTAATTGGGCTATTTATTTTTTTTATTGCTGAGTTTGAGTTTCTTGTATATTCAGGATATTAACCCCTTGTCAAATATATTTTGCAAATATTTTCTCCCATTGTGTAGTTTGTCTCTTCACTCTGTTGTTTCTTTTGCTTTGCAAAAGCTTTTTAGTTTGATATAATTCCATTTGTCTACTTTTTGCATTTGTTTCCTGTGCTTTTGAGGTCTTATTCAAAAAATTCTTGCCCAGTTCAATGTCATGAAGCATTTCCCTATGTTTTCTTCTAGAAGTTTAATAGTTTAGGGTCTTACATTTAAGTCTTTATTCCATTTTCAGTTGATTTTTGTATATAGTGAGAGGTAGGGGTCTAGTCTTATTCTCCTGCATGTGGATATCTAGTTTTTCAAGCACCATTTATTGAAGAGACTGACCTTTCCCCAATGTGTGTTCTTGGCACCTTTGCCAAAGATCAGTTGGCTATAAGTGTATGAATTTATTTCTGAGCTTTCTATCCTGTTCCATTGGTCTGTGTGTCTCTCTTTATGCCAGTGCCATGATGTTTTGGTTAATATAGCTTTGTAGTATATTTTGAAGTTAGGTAGTTTTATGCCTCCAGGTTTGTTTTTTTTGTTCAAGATTGCTTTGGCTATTTGGGATCTTCTGTAGTTTCACATACATTTTAAGATTTTTTTCTGTTCCTGTAGATTTTTTACCATGATGTTTTGGTTAATATAGCTTTGTAGTATATTTTGAAGTTAGGTAGTCTTATGCCTCCAGGTTTGTTTTTTTTGTTCAAGATTGCTTTGGCTGTTTGGGATCTTCTGTAGTTTCACATACATTTTAAGATTTTTTTCTGTTCCTGTAGATTTTTTTTTCTATTCGGTGTCATTTGCATTATAATGGGGTAGCATTGAACTTGTAGATTGCTTTGGGCAGTACGCACATTTTAATAATACTAATTCTTCTCCTCTACTAACATGGGATATCTTTCCATTTATTTGTGTCCTCTTCAACTTTTTTCATTAATGTTGTATAGTTTTCAATGTAGAGATTTTTCACCTCCTTGGTTAAATTTATTCATATTTTATTTTATTTGCAGCTACTGTAAATGAGATTGCTTACTTGATTTCTTTCACAAATAGTTTGCTGTTATTGTATAGAAATGCTACCAATTTTTATATGTTGATTTTGTATCCTGCAACTTTACTGAATTTGTTTATTAGCTATTAATTAATATTAACTAAACTATTATAGTTTATTTGTGGAGTCTTTAGGGTTTTTTATATGTAAGATCATGTCATCTGCAAACAGGCATAATTTAACTTCTTGTTCAATTTGGATGGCTTTTATTTATTTCACCTAATTTGTCTGGCTAGTACTTCCAGTGATATGCAGAATAGAAATGGAAAGAATGGGCATTTTTGTCTTATTCCAGATCTTAGAGGAAAAGTTTTTCAACTTTTCCACTTAAAACTTTCCTACTTTTTCAACTTTTCCTTTCAGTACATTGTGAGGATCTTCTCAAGTCTTTAACAATCTTCAAAATCATAATTTTTACCTCTGATTATTTTATTCTTATAGATTCTTCAAATGGAATAAACCAGCTCCAATAATATTCTTAAGATTATTGATACATAATTGTCAAATTACTTTCAAGAAGGATTGTACCAATTTACTATTCAACCAGCAGTATCTGAGAGGGCTAAGTAGTCATCTATATCTTTTCAGTCTTAATGTTATATCCAAACTGTTTGAGAAAGTTCAATACACATAATCATCTCATTCTGTCATAGCAGATCCTTCAGAGAAAAAACAAAATTTTCTTTATAAAAAGCTTCTGGTATTTAAGTATCTTAATTTTCAGGAAGCACTTTTTAAAAAATTTATTTGGAAGAAATTCTAATTTTTATTTCTTGATTTCCCTTTTAAAATTATATATCCATAGGTAAAAAAATGTATGATATATAAAAAAATTGAAATTATTCCCATTACTAAAATTGCCATCATATTTACCTAACGAGGCATCAAAATCCAAATTGCCAAATTAGATATGGTAGGTTTTATCATTTAGAATCCTATAGTAGTCATTACTGCTATTCTTTAAATGTTCCTGGTTCTCCTCTTTATAGGGAACATGGTAACATGGAGTGGTCTTTGCTTTCTGAAGTTAGGTGTGCCTCTATAACTTGCTTTAACCAATTAAATGTAAGTAGAAAGGAAAGATATCTCTTTCAGGCAGAATCTTTGAAAGTCAGTTCTTGATTTACCACATGTATTGAGATGAGGTCTCCCTCAGCCTAGCCCTGGGTGATCACCATTAACTGAAGCCTCCGTGAGTAGGAAATACAGTTTCATGTAGCTAATTTACTAAGGGTTTGGAGTAAAAACCTTACTATCAGCCTAACCTATTTATTCTCACTAATGCAGAAAGTGGCTTAAAATATGGGGAATTGGCTTAATAAGTGGGTGGAGAAGACATGAAGGAAACTAATACTGGAATCTAGAAAAATATCACAATTCATTATGTAGTGGCCATACATTTAGTAAAACTCTCACAATTATTTAAAAGGGAGTTTCCAACCTCCTATAAAAATAAATGTTAGGAGTATATTTCAGTTGTTGTTGGTAGTATTTGTGCAAGGTGCTGATGGTATGATAGCTTAGAATAAAAAGAATGACTGGTTTTCAATCAAAGAACAGAAAAGCAAAGTCCAGAAACTTAACGAAATACAGTGTTGGAATGCACAACTCTTTCTCAATCCTTATAAGTAAAAAATAAAATGGAGAAATACTTTAATGACAAAGGCGGAGTTAAACTGAGCTTTTTCATAAGAATTAAATCAAGGGTATGTGCAGCACTCTTAAATCATGGGCCCACATTCTTTGATGCTCCTCCTATTGAAAGATGTAATCTACTTCTCCTCTTGAATCTGGGTAGGCTTGTGACTGGTTCAACCAATAGTGTGGCAGAGGGATGCTCTGTGACCTACAAGACTAGGTCTGAGGCTCATTTCTGGAGGCCTCCTTTGGGGATGACCTCTGCAGATCCCAGCCACCATAGTATAAGAAGCTCACTCCACAGAGACAGGCCAGGATCTCAGATGCTCCAATAAACAGTTCCAATTGAACCAGTTTTTAATTATCTCTGCTCAGAAGTTAGCCATCTTTTTTTTTATTTGTAATAAAATACACGCAAAGTACAATTTACCTTTTTAACTATTTATAAGTGAACAGTTCTGTGGCATTAAGTACATTTGCATTGTTGTGTAACCATCATCACCCTTTTTAATTATCTCTGCTCAGAAGTTAGCCATCTTTTTTTTTATTTGTAATAAAATACACGCAAAGTATAATTTACCTTTTTAACTGTTTATAAGTGAACAGTTCTGTGGCATTAAGTACATTTGCATTGTTGTGTAACCATCATCACCATCCATCTCCAAAACTTTTTCATTGTCCTAAACTAAAACTGTGCACTCAGTAAACACTTACTTTCCTTTCCCTTCTTCTCCCCAGCCCCTGGCAACCACCATTCTATTTTCTGTCTCCAGCCATCTTAAGTAAAGGAGTTGCTTTGGAAGTGGATCTTTAGACCCAGTTTTTCTGGACCCTAGTCATTTGAGTCTTTTGAGTTCAGGCCCCTGACACCACACCTTGGAGTAGAAGACACTGCTGTGCTTCTTTTGACTTCCTGACACATAAAATCCATGAGCATGATTAAATAGTTATTGTTTTATACTATTTAGTTAGGGATGATTTTTTATTCAGCAAAGACAACTGAAACAGTATGGCTGTCACAACCATTGTTAATATATCTGAGAGTGCTAAGATATCTCCATAAAGAGCCATCTATGTGTTTGGCATCTAGTAAAACCTTTCAACTGGGCAAAATAACTCAGTAAAAAGAGATTTAAGGTATACATTTTTCTAATGCCTGATAGGTTCAAAATATCCACAATTAAGTTAAAATTTAAAAAGTGAGAATAGGTAGGGGTAGGGTGGTGAGAGATGAGAAATCTAGGAAGAATAATGAATACTTAGAACTGAATAGAACAGGAATAGAAAAAGATAGGAATCTTACTGAGTTTTTAGGGAAGATTTTATGGAAGGGTATAAGATTTATGACATATTTTCCATGGGAAGATTTTCTATTTCTTTTGGGCTCCCCAAATTATTCTATAGGACACCCCAAAATGGCACATTCTCCAATGCATATCTGAAGCACCATGAAAAAAAGAAAGAAGCTTTTATAGGATCAGGTCAAGGGTCAGGGAGTACATTGGACTAGAGGGCCCTCCAGCAGAAGAGAGACTTCGTCAGAGAACATGCTCCACGTGCCTATATCGATTTCATCAGATCCGTGTCTTCTGTATCTCTGATCTCCCCTT
>NW_007742459.1:0-21631 GCF_000696425.1 Galeopterus variegatus
CTAACTATGAGCATCTCTGTAGGATAGCTTTGGGACCATGGGGGTGACTAGAGGGAGGTATCCAGGGAAGTTTTCAGTTATTATTTCATTAAATGTGTATTTAATAACTTTTTTTTCCTCCTTCTGGAATGCCCATAATTCAAATGTTTGGTTGCTTGGTAATATTTCATAAATCTTGTAGCCTTTGTTTATTTTTTAAATTCTTTTTTCTTTTCCTTCCTAGATTATTTCAAAACAGCTGTCTTCAAGATCAGAAATTCTTTCTGCATGATCTAGTCTCTTGTTGAGACTCTTGACTGTGTTTTTTGTTACATTCATTAATACTTCAACTCCAAGATTTATGTTGAATTTTTTAAATGGTATCTATTTCTTTGTTAAATTTCTCATTTAGATCATGAATTATTTCTCTGATTTTTTTGAATTGTTTTTCTGTATTATCTTGCATCACAGTGAGTTTCCTTAAGAAAATTAATTTAAATTCCTTTTTCAGCAAGCCATCAATTTTCAATTCTTTGGGATCAGTTACTGGAGCATTATTGTGTTTCTTTTATCATGTCATGATATCTTGTTTTTTATGTTTCTTGTTTCATTGTGTTAATATCTGTGCATCTGGTGGAACAGTCACCTCTGAATTTTGTACAGTGCCTTGAGAAAGGAAGGACTTTTACCTATAAATGTGTTTTTGGGTGTCAATTGTATAGTGTACAATGGTTTTCTCCTGGATGTGTTTGGTAGTGTAGATTCTGTGTAGTTTGTTGAGCTGTAGTCCACTTTTGTTGTGTTTGTGCATACCTCAGTGGCTTGTGCTTGGGGGAGGGGTGTGGTGGCAGTGGCACAGCATTGCTGGGGATGGGCTCACTTTGCTGTTTCTCAGGCTGAGGGTGTGCTCATGCTCACTGTGGGTCAGTCATCTTGGGAGATATCTCACTGAGGTTGGGTTTGCTGTTTTGATTTGCAGATGGGGGGTGTGGGCAATGGCATGTCTGGGACTCTGGGGCTCATTCACCAGTGGCAGGGTCACTGTGCTGAATTTCTGACCAGGGGCAGGGCCCACCAGGGGTGTGTCAGCCAGGCTGTTTCTCACCCAGATGTATGTGTGTGTAGTGGCTCAAAAACTTAGGGCAGGTCCACCAGGGGCATGACAGCTGGGCTGTTGCTCTGAGTTGGAGGTTTGGGCATGCTTTGGCTTGGCTAGCTAGATGTGGGTCTGCTGGGAGCAGGACCACTGGGCTACTTCTCAGAACCACATATAAGGTCAGGCTTCCCTCAGCTGTTTGGGAGTAGGTTTGCCAAGTGTAGGGTTTCTGAGCCACTTCTCAAGTGTTAGATGAAGCAATTAGGCAGGCCTGCAGAGATGTCATCCAGCCGTCCACTTCTGAGGTTGTCAGCAAGGTCTGGAAGTGGGCTTGTTGAGAGTGGTCCCAGCAAGCCACTTCTTGTGCAATGATTGAGGCAACTAGATGGGGCTGCAGAGACGGGGCCCAACCAGTCACTTCTTGGGCAGTGGGTGAGGCAGCTTGGTGGGACTGTTGAGGGTGAAACCATCTGGCCACTTCTCTGGGAAGTTGAGAATACACTTTATCTTGCAGGTGTGTTCATTAGAGTAGGGACCCATGAACTGTTTTTCCAGGTAGGGAGCTTGGGTACACAGAACTCAGCTCACTGGTGGGGGTAGGGGTCTGCCTGTCTGATCTTTGGCCAGGGACCTTGTCAGTTTAGCAGGCCTCAGATTGGCTTTGCAGAAATGCAAGATGAGACACAGCTGCTCCTGGAACCAGGCTTCAAGTTTTTGGGATCAGGGTGTTACAGCTTTTCCTGTAAAGGAGTGCAGTGGCCACTGGTCTGCAGGGCAGGGGATGCTCCCACAGTAGCTCTGGTTTCAAGATCATGCCATAGTGCATCAGCTTGGATCATGAGGGTGGAGTGCAGGGAGTATACAGTATGTGCTCCTGTTCTAAAGCAATTCAGTGTATGTATTTTAGGTAACTGCTTACACTTGGCTCCAAGCTTGCCTCGGCTGTGAAATCCTTCTGCAGTAGGAACTTCAGGACTCTGTAGTGAGGATGGGGGTTTGTGGAGGCACTCTGCCTACCTTTTCCCCTCAAGGTAAAGTCCTTGCACCAATCCTGGTGGTTGATGACATGGCAGCTAAGGCTGTGTGCCTCTCTTCTCTGTGCTGTCGTTCGGGGCTTTTGTGCTCCACAGGGATCTCACCAGTCTCCTGCTGTACTCCTGTGCTCTCCCACAGACACTCCTGTCAATATTTAACTATATGTTAGCTGTTCTGGTCCTTTTCTCTGAGAGAGACACAGCCCAAGCACCTCTAGTTCACCATCTTTGATTTTTGCTTGTTTATACCTCAATTTTAAAAATCTGGTTTCTTGTACCTGTTGTGAAACTGGTACATTATGTGACCTGAAACATACTAATAAGTACCACTTTTCAGTAGTTCTCTCATCTGTACAAGGAGGTAATTAAGAGTGTTGTATCAAAGGATCGTTTTGATGGTTCATTGTGATAACGACTGTCGAGCACTTAGCATGATGCCTGAAACATAGTAATCCCTAAAACATTGTGATTATAATTACGGTAATCACATTTTAGGATTTTTATGAGGATAAAGTTGTGGTACATAACAGGGACTTCATAAATCATAGCTACTCTTTTATATCTTTATATCCCTGAGGTGATCACAAACAGAAAGGGATGTGAAATGATTGTGTAATTTAATTTTTTAAAACTTTTTATTTGAAATAATTATAGACTCACAGAGAGGTGCAAAAACAGAAAATAGATTCTCATGAGCCCTGTAGGTTTATGCTTTTTGCCAAATTTTGGAAAATTTCAGCCTTTATTTTATTGAATATATTTGCTGCTTCACTTCTTTGTGGGATCTGATGACATGGATATTAGATCTTTTGTTATTGTCACAGGACTTGTGGTTCTGTTCACTTTTTTTCAGTCTGTTTTCTCTTTGTTGCTTAGATTAGGTCAATTCTATTCATCTATCATCATGTTCATTTATTCTGACCTGCCATCTCCATTCTGCCATTGAATCCATCCAGTGAAATTTTTATTTTGGTTATTTTATATTTTCAATTTTATAATTTCCATTTTGTTCATTTTTATAGCCTCTTTTTTCCCCTGAGATTTTCTATTATTTATTTGTTTCAGGAGTGTTCATAATTGCTTGTTGAAACATTTGGCGATGTCTGCTTTAAAATCCTTTTGGGGACTCCATCCCCAGCCTGGCTGAGTGTGCGCCAATCAGAGAGGCGCCCAGCCAGAGGTGCCTAGGATCCGCGGAGACCATGCACCCTGCGGTGCCCGCGTGTGACCCAGCAGGTAGCCCTCGCCACCTCTGCCTGACTCCATCCCCAGCCTGGCCAAGTGCATGCTGATCAGAGAGGTGCCCAGCCGGAGGGGCCCAGGATCCACGGAGACCACGTGCCCTGTGGTACCAGCACACGACCCAGCAGGTAGGCCTCACCGCTGCCACACAACTCCATCCCCAGCCCAGCCGAGCGTGCACCGATCAGAGAGGTGCCCAGCCAGAGGGGCCCAGGATCCACGGAGACCACGCGCCCTGCAGTGCCAGCATGCAACCCAGCAGGGAGGCCTTGCCTCCACTGCCCGACTCCATCCCCAGCCCAGCTGAGTGTGTGCTGATCAGAGAGGTGCCCAGCCAGAGAGGCCCAAGATCCATAGAGACCACATACCCTGCAGTGCCAACGCATGACCCAGCAGGTAGGCCTCGCTGCCATTGCCCGACTCCATACCCAGCCTGGATGAGTGCACGCCAATCAGAGAGGTGCCCAGCCGGAGGGGCCCAGGATCCACAGAGACCATGTGCCCTGTGGTACCAGCACACGACCCCACAGGTAGGCCTCACTGCCACATCCTGACTTAACCCCAGCCTGGGTGAGGGCACACTGACCGGAGAGGCACCTCCCTGGAGAGGCCCAAGACCTGAGGCGAATATGTACCCGAGGCACCAGTGGGCAACCGAGCAGACACTGACACAGCCCTGCCAAATTGGCAGCCCAGCAGCATCCTAGCCAGACAGTAGGGTGGAGACAGTGGACTGTGAAATCCCCTTCCACAGTGACTAAACATCAAAGGAAAGATACCAGAAATATGAAAAATCAAGAAAGTACACCACCAAAGGGTAATAACTCTCAAGCTCTAGATCCTATAGAACAAGAAGCCCTTGAAATGTCTGACAAGGAATTTAGAGTGATAATTCTAAGGAAAGTAAATGAGATACAAGAAAACTCAGCTAGACAACACGATGAAATGAGGAAAAGTATACAGGACCTGATAGAAGAAATGGACAAGGAAATCAATGCCCTGAAAAAGAATGTAGCAGAGCTTTCTGAGCTTAATAATTCATTCAATGAAATAAAAAACACAACAGAGAGTTTAACCAGCAGCTTGCAGAAGCAGAAGAGAGAACTTCTGACCTTGAAGATGGGCTGTTTGAAATAATACAGGCAGGCAAAAGAAAGAAAAAAGAATTAAAAACATCAAAGAAAATCTAAAGGAGATATCAGACAACCTTAAGTGCTTAAATATCCGAGTCATGGGTATTCCAGAAGGGGAGGAAAAAGGAGATTGCATTGAAAGCATATTCAACAAAATAGTGGTTGAAAACTTCCCAGGTATAGGAAAAGACACAGATATTCAGATTCAGGAAGCTCAAAGATCCCCAACTGTATTCAACCCAAAAAGGACTTCTCTAAGACATGTTATAGCCAAATTGGCAAAACTCAAAGACAAAGAGAGAATCTTAAAAGCTGCAAGAGAGAAACGTCAAATCACCTGTAAGGGAGCCCCAATCAGAATAACATCAGACTTTTCATGACAAATAGTAAAAGCCAGAAAGGGATGGGATGATATATTGAAAATACTAAAAGACAGATGGGCCAGCCCCAAGACTCACTTGGGAGAGTGTAGAGCTGGTAGCGCTGAGGCTGTGGGTTCAGATGCTATATAGGGGTGGCCAGTGTGCTCACTGACTGAGCGTGGAGCGGACCTCACTGTGCCGAGGGTTGCAATCCCCTTACTGGTCAAAAAAAAAAAAAAATTGCCAGCCAAGAATACTCTACCCTGCAATGCAATCCTTCTGAAATAAAGGGCAAATAGTAAATTTCTCAGATAAACAAAAGGTGCAGGAGTTTACTACTACACCACCACCCTTACAAGAAATTCTCAAAGGAGTGCTGTGCTTGGTACCTGAAAAATAACTACCAATGCCATAAAAACTCAATAAAAATCAAAACCCACTAGTAAAATAAAAATGCCAAACATGAAGAGCAAGAAAAACAAAAGTTTATCTACAACCCAAGGAACCAACAAATACAGAACACAAACAGTAAATTAGAAAGAAAGGAGCAAAAGACACAAGACATCCAAACAAAAATCAGTAAAATGCTAGGAGTAAATCAACACTTTTCAATAGCAACTCTTAATGTGAAAGGATTAAATTCCCCCATCAAAAGACACAGACTGGCTGACTGTATTACTAAGGAGGACCCAACTATATGCTGCCTTCAAGAGATCCACCTCACCA
This sequence comes from Galeopterus variegatus, assembly GCF_000696425.1. Classification (NCBI taxonomy): domain Eukaryota; kingdom Metazoa; phylum Chordata; class Mammalia; order Dermoptera; family Cynocephalidae; genus Galeopterus; species Galeopterus variegatus. The sequence continues at coordinate 5,573 of NW_007742459.1, forward strand.
ATAAAGACTCACATAGACTAAGAGTGAAAGGATGGAAAAAGATTTACAAAGCAAACAGAAATGAAAAAAGAGCTGGAGTAGCTATTCTTATATCTGATAAAATAGACTTTAAACTGAAAACCATAAAAAGAGATAATGAAGGCCACTACATAATGATAAAAGGATTGATCCATCAAGAAGACATAAGAATCATAAATATATATGCACCCAATGTCGGAGCAGCCAGATTTATAAAGCAAACTCTGTTAGACCTAAAGAAGGAAATAGACACTAATACCATAATAGCAGGGGACCTGAACTCCGCACTGTCAGTATTGGAGAGATCATCCAGGCAAGAATCAACAGAGAAACACAAGATCTAAACAATGCTCTAGACCAATTGGAATTGGCAGATATCTACAGAACATTCCATCCAACAGCCTCAGAATATTCATTCTTCTCATCAGCACATGGATCATTCTCTGGGACAGATCAGATGTTAGGTCACAAATCAAGTCTCAACAAATTCAAAAAAATTGGAATTATCCCATTTATTTTTCAGACCACAATGGATTAAAATTAGGAATCAATAACAAATGAAATTCTGGAAACTATACAAACACATGGAAGTTAAACAGCATTCTACTTAATGACATATTGGTCCAAGAAGAAATCAAACAAGAAATCAAGAAATTTATTGAAACTAATGAAAACAATGATACATCATACTAAAACCTGTGCGATACTGCAAAAGCAGTAGTAAGGGGGAAATTTATCACATTAAATGCTTGCTTTAGAAGAACGGAAAGATGGCAAGTGAACAACCTAATACTTCCCCTTAAAGAACTAGTAAAACAGGAACAATCCAAACCCAAAGTTAGCAGATGTAAAGAAATCATTAAGATCAGAGCAGAACTTAATGAAATTGAAACCCAAAAAACAATACAAAAGATCACTGAACCAAAAAGTTGGTTTTTAAAAGATAAATTAAATTGACAAAGCATTAGCACGGCTAACTAAAAAAAGAAGAGAGAAGACTCAAATAACAAAAAGTAGAAATGAAAAAGGTTATATTACAACTGATACTTCTGAAATACAAAGAATCATCAGAGACTACTATAAAGAACTATATTCCAACAAATTTGAAAATCTGGAGGAAATGGATAAATTTCTGGATACACACAAACTACCAAAACTGAGCCAAGAAAATGTAGAAAATCTGAACAGACCAATAACAATAAAAGAGATTGAAGCTGTTATAAGAAGGCTCCCAACAAAGAAAAGCCGAGGACCAGATGTATTCATAGCAGAATTCTACCAAACATTCAAAGGGGAATTGATACCAATTCTCTACAAACTATTCCAGAAGATTGAAGCAGAGGCAATTCTCCCAAACTCATTCTATGAAGCAAACATCACCATGATACAAAAACCAGATAAAGATATAACTAAAAAAGAAAACTATAGGCCAATATCCTTGATGAATATAGATGCAAAAATCCTCAATAAAATACTTGCTAACAGAATACAGCAACATATACACAAAATTTACACACCATGATCAAGCGGGATTCATCCCAGGGATGCAAGGTTGGTTCAACTTATGCAAATCAGTAAATGTGATACACCATATCAATATATTCAAACACAAGGACCATATGATCATCTCTATCGATGCTGAAAAAGCATTTGATCAAATTCAACACTCATTCATGATAAAGACTCTCTACAAATTAGGTATAGATGGAAAGCATTTCAACAAAATTAAAGCCATATATGATGAGCACACTGCCAATAATAGAACAGGAACTACAAGAAGATGCCCACTATTGCCACTCCTATTCAACATAATGTTGGAAGTACTAGCCAGAGCAATCAGTAAAGAGAAGGAAATAAATAGCATCCAGATTGGAAAAGATGAAGTCAAACTGTCCCCGTTTGTGGAAAGTATGATCCCATATGCTGAACAGCCTGAAGCCTCTACAAAAAAACTCTTGGAATTGATAAATGATTTCAGCGAAGTTGCAGGATACAAAATCAACACACAAAAATCAGTACCATTTCTATACTCCAACAGTGAACATGCAGAAACAGAAATCAAGAAAGCTAGCCCATTTATAATAACCAGCAAAAAAAAAAAATGCTTAGGAATTGAGTTAACCAAGGATGTGAAAAATGTCTATAATGAGAACTACAAACCACTGCTGAGAGAAATTAAAGAGGACACAAGAAGATGGAAAGATATCCCATGTTCTTGGATTGGAAGAATCAACATTGTGAAAATGTCCATACTACCCAAGGTGATATAGAAATTCAATGTAACCCCCCTCAAAATTCCAATGATATTTTTCTCAGAAATGGAAAAAAACTGTCCAGACATTTATATGGAATAACAAAGCACCAGGTATAGCCAAAGCAATTCTTAGCAAAAACGATAAAGCTGGAGGCATAACACTACCTGACTTTAAACTTTACTGCAAAGCTATAACCAAAACAGCATGGTACTGCCATAAAAATAGTCACACTGATCAATGGAATAGAATAGAGAATCCAGAAATCAACCCACACACCTACAGCCGTCTAATCTTTGACAAACACTCCAAGGCTATACATCGGGGAAGAGACTGCCACTCCAACAAGTGGTGCTGGGATAACTGCATAATCCATATGCAGGAGAATGAAACTAGACCTATACCTCTCAACATATACTAAAATCAACTCAAAATGGTTTAAAGAATTAAATATACACCCTGAAACAATAAAACTTCTCAAAGAAAACAAAGGAGAAACACTTCAGGAAGTAGGATTGAGCACAGACATCATGAACACGACCCCCAAAGCACGGGCAACCAAAGGAAAAATAAACAAATGGGATTGTATCAAAGTAAGAAGTTTCTGCACAGCAAAAGAAACAATTAACAGAGTTAAAGGATAACCAACAGAGTGGGAGAAAATATTTGCAAAATATACATCTGACAAAGGATTAATATCCAGAATATATAAGGAACTGAAACAACTGCACAACAAAAAACAAGTAACCCAATTAAAAAATGGACAAAAGAGCTAAATAGACATTTCTGAAAGGAAGATATACGAATGGCCAACAGACACATGAGAAAATGCTCAACATCACTCAGCATTTGGGAAATGCAAATCAAAACCACACTGAGATACCATCTCACCCCAGTCAGGATGGCTAATATCCAAAAGACTGTGAATGATAAATGCTGGCAAGGTTGCAGAGAAAAAGGAACTCTCATACATTGTTGGTGGCACTGCAAAATGGTGCGGCCTCTATCGAATAATGGTCTGGAGGTTCCTCTGACAATTGCAGATAGATCTACCATATGACCCAGCTATCCCACTGCTGGGAATATACCCAGAGGAATGGAAATCATCAAGTCGAAGTTATACCTGTTCTCTAATGTTCACTGCCACACTCTTTACAATAGCTAAGAGTTGGAACCAGCCCAAATGTCCATCATCAGATGAGTGAATACAGAAAATGTGGTAGATCTACACAATGGAATACTACTGTGCTACAAAAAAGAATGAAATACTGCCATTTGCAGCAACATGGATGGACCTTGGGAGAATTATATTAAGTAAAACGAGTCAGGCACAGAAAGAGAAATACCACATGTTCTCACTTATTTGTGGGAGCTAATAATAAATAAAAAAATACACAAACAACCTGGGGGGGGAGGGAAGAAGACATAACAATTACAATTTCTTGAAGTTGATATGACAGTGAACAGAAAGGAGGTTGTTGGGAGAGAGAGGGGAGAGGGAGGAGGGTTGAAGATTTCAGTAATGGGCCATAATAATCAACCACATTGTATATTGAAAAAATAAAATAAAATTAGTATAATAAAGATAATCAGAAGAAAAAAAAATCCTTTTTGGATAATTCCAACATCTGTGTCATCTTGGTGATGGTATCTGTTCATTTTTTTTTTTTTGCTCATTCAAGTTGTGCTTTTTTAGGTTTTGATGTGATGATTTTTAAAATTATATCTTGGACATTTTGAATACTATGTTATGAGACACTGGATCCTACTTAAATTTTATATTTTAGCAAATAGTCACCTAGTTTAGGTTTAGTGTGCAGGTTTTGGCTTGTTTTTGATGACCTTGATGATTTTGAAGAGAATAAGTGAGGTACTTTGAATGCCCCTCAATTCAGATTTGTCTGATGTTTGTGTCATGGTTAGATTGAGTTTATGGGTTTTTGGAAAGAAGACCACATACGGAGATGAAATGCCTTTTTCATTTCGTCATATCAAGAGAAAATGCTATCAACATGACATAACTGATGATGTTAACCTTGATCACCTGGTTGAGGTAACATTTGCCAGGTTTCTCCACTGTAAGGTTACATTCATCCTCACTTCCACTTTTCATAATGTTGTTCTAAGGGAGCAAGTTACTAAATATAATCCACACTTATAGGATGGAGATTTCTGCTACACCTCCTAGAGAAGTATCTACATAAATTATTTGGCATTATTCTTCACAGGAAATTTGACTCTTCTTTGCTATTTATTTAGTCATTTATTTATGTTGGTTTTGGACTCATGGATATTATTTTAAAATTTTAGTTATAATCTAATACTAAGTTATTTCTTTTGTTACACAAATTGTTCTAGATTTGGCCACTGGAAACTCTTAGTTGGTTCCTGTGTCCGTTAGGCAAGTCTAAGTCATGAGTGTGTGTGTGTGTGTGTGTGTGTGTGTGTGCGCACGCGCGCACGCGCGTGTTTTACCTACTTCCTTACTTTTTGGCTTTAGAAGTGCTCCAGGTTTATCTTGTATATTCCCTATCCTAGACCTAGAATCATCCATTTCCCCAGGGAGATCTTGGTTCTTTTCTCTTTTTTTTAGGAGAGCAGGTTCAGAAACCAAGACCTGAGCACTGATTGTGCTCATGGCACTGGGATGTCATTGCTCCTACACCTTATTTGCAAACAGAGCTAAAAAATTTATGTACCTATATATTAACCTTTGTATACAAGCTCATACATCTCTAATTTCCATATCTACCCATAAGTATCTATATTAAGCTAAACATGCTTCCCTAATGCATTAACATATGGATTATTCTAGAATGATCACCTTGCTTTTCTGTAACCTCTCACTCTAACAGTGAAAAATTGGGTTCTCACCATCCACTATTGATTTATGCATTTGCTCAATTCCAGTATAAATATATAGCTGTTTCAAAAGTGTTAAGCCATACTCCCAAGAGAACAACTTTACCAACTACAGTACATTGCTTACGTATAGTCTCAGAAATAATTCTGTGGGCAATCCAGGGTTATGTCAAATTACCCAGAACTGAGTGTGTATTTATAAAGCCTGTAATTCTGACTTTCCAAATAACAATCCACTTATGTTTTACTTTTATATAGTTTGTTCATTCATTCATTCATATTAGGATGTGTCTACTCTGTTCTCAGTGTGGCCATATAAAGAAGAATCAGATTTGATTTGTCATGAGGTAATCACAGATTACAGAAAAAGGAATTAAATGGATTGAATTATGCAGAAACCCCAAGGATCTCACAGTTACTAAGAAATCCAAAATGTCAAAAAACAAGTAGAGTGAGTGTAATCTGCTATTCAATGACAGTATTATTATAATTCAATTTTTTAAAAAATAATAAAGCTATCCCTGGAGCATCTAAATTATAAGAGATTTTAAAGACATTGTAGCCTATTTAATGGACTTTATTTATAGAACAGTTGTAGATTTACACTGAAAGTGAACAGATAGTATAGAGTTCCCATATTTCCCCCCCCAGTTTCCTCCATTATTTTTTTTATTATGGTAAAAAACACATAACATAAAATTTACCATTTTAACCATTTTAAGTGCATAATACAATGACATTAAGTACATTCATATTATTTTGATACCATCACCATCATCCGTATTCGGAACTTTTTATCTTCCCAAACTGAAACTCTGTACCAATTAAAAAATAACTCCCTATTCCCCTCTCCCACTCGCCCCTGTAAACTACCATTCTTTTATCTGTCTTCATGAATTTGACTAGTCTAGAAACCTTATGTAAGTGGAGTCACACAATATTTGTGCTTTTGTGGCAGGATTACTTCACTTAGCATGTCTTCAAGGTTTATTTATGTTGTAACATGTCAGAATTTTATTCCCGTTTAATGTTGAATAATATTTAATTATATAGACATAAATATTTAAATTATTATTGAATGATTATAAATATTTTAAATATACAATCATTTAAGGCTGAATAATATTCAATTGTATGTGTAAACCACATTTTGTGTATACTTTCATTCATCAATGGGCATTTGGGTTTTCTCCTAACTTTTAGCTGTTGTGAATAATGCTGCTATAAACATGGGTGTCTGTTTGAGACTCTCCTTTTAACTTTTTAGCTATATACCCAGAAGTGAAATTTCTGGATTATATAGTAATTCTATAGTTAATTTTTTGAGGAACTGCCATACTGTTTTCCACTGTAGGTGTACCATTTTACATTTCCACCAGCAATGTTCAAGGGCTCCAATTTCTTTATATTCTCACCAACATTATTATTTTCTTTTTCTTTTCCTTTTATGATGTCCATCATAAAGGGAGTGGAATATTTTATTGTGGTTTTTATTTGAATTTCCCTAATGATTGGTGATGTTTAGCATGTTTACATGTGCTTCTTAGCCATTTGTATATCTTGTTTGGAAAGATGTCTATTCAAGTCCTTTATCTCTGTCCATCTGGGGATGTTTCTTTTTTTCTTATTGTTGTTGAGTTGTGAGAGCTCTTGGTGTGTTCTGGATATTAATCCCTTATCACATATATGATTTGCAAATATTTCGCACATTCTTTAGGTTACCTTTTAATCTCTTGATAGTATCTTTGATGTACAAAAGTTTTTAGTTTTGATGAAGTCCAATTTATTTATATTTTATTTTGTTGCCTGTGCTTTTGGTGTCATATCCAAAAAGTCATTGCTGAAGCTAATGTCATGGAGATTTCCTCCTATTTTCTCCTCTAAGAGTATTATGGTTTTAGCTCCTACAATTAGGTATTTGATCCATTTTGTGTTACCTTTTTATTGGATGTAAGGTAAGAGTCCAACTTCATTTTTTGCATGTTGATATGCAATTTCTCTAGCACCGTTCATTGAAAAGACTATCTTTTCCTCCATTAAATGATCATGGTATCCTCGTTAAAAATTATTCAACCATATATGTGAGGATATATTTCTGGGTTCTCTATTCTATTCCACTCATCTGTACGCTTGTCTTTATGCCAGTCCCACACTGTTTTGATTCCTATAGCTTTGTAGGATGTTTTTAAGTTAGGAAGTGTGAGTCCTCCAACTTTGTTCTTTTTCTTCAAGAAAATTTGGGCTATTCAAGGTTCCTTGAGATTTCATATGAATTTTAGGACGGTTTATTCTATTTATGCAAAAACATCATTGATATTTTGATTGAGACTAGATTAAATAACTATTTTTCTTTGGGAACAATTGACATCTTACCAATATTGTCTCTCACAATCAATGAACATAGGATGTCTTTCCATTTTGTCTTCTGTAATTTATTTTAATTAATTTGTTTTTATTAGCATATCCATTATTACAAATCATAATTATACTTTATGCCCCTTACCTGACCAATCACTCACCAAACCCCTCCTTCCCTCCCCTCATCTCTAGTATCCTTACGTTTGTTCTCTCCTTTTGAAAGTTTGATGTATTATTGGGACTCCTCTCTCTCTCCTCTCTCTCTCTTCTTTCTCTTTCTTTCTTTCTTTCTTTCTTTCTTTCTTTCTTTCTTTCTTTCTTTCTTTTTCTTTTCTTTTCTTTTCTTTTCTTTCTTCTTTCTTTTTAGCTCCCACACATAAGTGAGAACATGTGGTATTTCTCTTTCAGTGCCTGACTTGTTTCACTTAATTTTCTCTAAGTCCATCCATGTTGTTGTGAATGGTATTATTTCATTTTTTATAGCAGAGTAGTATTCCGTTGTGTAGATATACCACAAGTTCCTTATCCACTCATCTGATGATGGACATTTGGGCTGGTTCCAGCTCTTGGCTACTGTAAATATTGCTGCAATAAACGTGGGAGTACAGGTATCCCTTTGACATAATGATTTCCATTCCTTTGGGTGTACTCTTGGCAGAGGATTGGCTGGATCATATGGTAGATCTATCTGTAATTGTTTGAGGAAACTCCATACCATTTTCCATAAAGGATGCAACATTTTGCAGTCCCACCAACAGTGTATGAGAGTTCCTTTTTCTCCACATCTCATCAGCATTTATCATTCTTGGTCTTTTGGCTATTAGCCATCGTAACTGGAGCAAGATGGTATCTCAAAGTGGTTTTTATTTGTGAATTTCCCGAATTCTGAGTGATATTGAGCATTTTTTCATGTGTCTGTTGGCCATTTGTATATCTTCCTTTGAGAAATGCCTTTTCAGCTTTTTTGACCATTTTTGAATTGGGTTACATGTTTTTTTGCTGTAAAGTTGTTTGGTTTCTTCTATATTCTGGATATTAATCCTTTGGCAGCTTTGCCCGTTTTTTAAATTGGGTTTTTTTTTTGTTTGTTTGTTTGTTTTTTGCTGTAAAGTTGTCTCAGTTCCTTGTATATTCCGGATATTAATCCTTTGTCAGATGTATATATATTGCAAATATTTTCTCCCACTCTGTTGGGTGTCTTTTCACTCTGTTGATTATTTCTTTTGCTGTGCAGAAGCTTTTTACTTTGATATGATCCCATTTTTCTATTTTTCATTTTTTTGCCTGTGCTTTTGGGCTCGTATTCATGAAGTCTGTACCCACTCCTACTTTCTGGAGTGTTTCCCCTATGTTTTCTTTAAGGAGTTTCATTGTTTCAGGATGTATATTTTATTCTTTAATCCATTTTGAGTTGATTTTGGTATATGGTGAGAGGTACAGGTCTAGTTTCATTCTCCTACATATGAATATCCAGTTTTCCCAGCACCATTTGCTGAAGAGGCAGTCTCTTCCCCAGTATGTAGATTTGGTGCCTTTATCAAAGATCAGATGGCTGTAGGTGTATGAGTAGATTTCTGGGTTCTCTATTCTATTCCATTGATCAGTGTGTCTGTTTTTATGCCAATAACATGCTATTATGGTTATTATAGCTTTGTAGTATAGTTTAAAGTCAGGTTGTGTTATGCCTCCAGCTTTATTTATTTATTTATTTTTGCTCAGGATTCTTTGGCTATGCATGGTCTTTTGTTATTCCATATAAATGTCTGAATAGTTTTTTCCATTTCTGAGAAAAATGTCATTGGTATTTTGATGGGGATTGCATTGAATCTGTATATCACTTTGGGTAGTATTAACATTTTCACAATGTTGATTCTTCCAATCCAAGAGGATGGGATATCTTTCCATCTTCTTGTGTCCTCCTTAATTTCTCTCAGCAGTGGTTTGTAGTTCTCTTCATACATATTCTTCATATCCTTGGTTAACATTATTCCTAAGCATTTTATTTTTTTGGTGGCTATTGTAAATGGGCTAGCTTTCTTGATTTCTGTTTCTGCATGTTCACTGTTGGGATATAGAAATGGTACTGATTTTTGTGTGTTGATTTTGTATACTGCAACTTCGCTGAAACAATTTATCAATTCCAAGAGTTCTTTTGTAGAGGCGTTAGGCTGTTCAGTATATGGGATCTTATCATACACAAACAGGGACAGTTTGACTTCATCTTTACCAATCTGGATGCTCTTTTTTTCCTCCTCTTTACTGATTGCTCTGGCTAGTACTTCCAACATTATGTTGAATAGGAGTGGTGATAGTGGGCATCCTCCTCTAGTTCCTGTTCTATTATTGGCAGTGTGCTCATCATATATGGCTTTAATTTTGTTGAAATGCTTTCCATCTATACCTAATTTGTAGAGAGTCTTTATCATGAATGAGTGTTGAATTTTATCAAATGCTTTTTCAGCATCTATAGAGATGATCATATGGTTTTTGTCTTTGCTTTTATTGATGTGGTGTATCACATTTATTGATTTGCGTATGTTGAACCAACCTTGCATCCCTGGGATGAATCCTGCTTGATCATGGTGTGTAATTTTGTGTATGTGTTGCTGTATTCTGTTAGCTAGTATTTTATTGAGGATATTTGCCTCTTTATTCATCAAGGATATTGGTCTGTAGTTTTCTATTTTTGATGTATCTTTGTCTGGTTTTGGTATTGGGGTTATGTTTGCCTCATAGAATGAGTTTGGGAGAATGGCCTTGTTTTCAATCTTTTGGAATAGTTTGTAGAGAATTGGTATCAAATCCTCTTTGAAGGTTTGGTAGAGCTCTGTAGTGACCCCATCTGGTCTTGGGCTTTTCTTTGTTGAGAGCCTTCTGATAGCATCTTCAATCTCTTTTATTGTTATTGGTCTGTTCAGGTTTTCTATATCTTCTTGGCTTAGTTTTGGTAGTTTGTATGTGTCCAGAAATTTATCCATTTCCAAATTTGTTCACTTATAGTTGTTTATAGCTGTCTCTAATGATTCTTTGTGTTTCTGTGGTATCAGTTGTAATATCACCTTTTTTATTTCTAACTTTTATTATTTGGGTCTTCTCTCTTCTTTTCTTAATTAGCCTTGCTAAAGATTTGCCAATTTTATTTATCTTTTCGAAAAGCCAACTTTTTGTTTCATTGATCTTTTGTATCATTTTTCAGGTTTCTGTTTCACTTAGTTCTGCTCTGATCTTAATTATTTCTTTCCATCTACTAGCTTTGGGTTTGGATTGTTCTGATTTTTCTAGTTCTTTAAGGTGAAGGGTTTGGTTTTTTATTAGCCATTTTTCCATTCTTTTGAAGTAAGCATTTAATGCAATAAATTTCCCCTTAGTATTGCTTTTGCAGTATCCCACACATTTTGTTATGATGCATCATTATTTTCACTAGTTTCAAGAAATTTTTTGATTTCCTGTTTAATTTCTTTATGGACCCATATATCATTAAGTAGAATGTTTTTTAATTTCCATGTGTTCATATTGTTTTCCAGAGTTTCTTTTGTTATTGACTTCTAATTTTAGTCCATTTTTGTTACACTTCCCTCTGTGTAACGGAGAGAAAAAAGAGAGAATTATGTGATTACTCAAAGCACTATGTATGCATTGAGAGGCCAGGCTGCACTTCAGTAATTTCCCCAGTAGGAGGAGAAAGCTGAATGTGACAGCAGTGATTCAAAGTTAGCCTCTCCTTTTTATTGTAAAGACAAGGAATTTTCACAAGAAAATTCTGTTGATTTAATTACAAAGAACACAAGGATATGGGCAGAGTTATGGCTAAGTATAGTTTAAAAAAATTTTTTTTGACCTGTAAGGGGATTGCAACCCTTGGCTCGATGTTGCCTGCACCACGCTCAGTGAGTGAGCACACTGGCCATCCCTGTATAGGATCCGAACCCACAGCCTCGGTGCCACTAGTGCTGCACTCTCCTGAGTGAGCAATGGGCCAGCCTCTAAGTAGAGTTTTAACACATGGAAACTAGTGACATCAGTGAAATAAACAAAGTGACATTCCATAATGCAATTTGTAAAAGGTTAAGTCGATCCACCAACAAAAGCTTGTTCTTAGCAAACACTGTCTTTTCCTACAGCAATTTCCTTAGTATTTTTACACAACAATCAAGCAACTTTAACCTGCACCAAGGACATCTGTCCTTGCACCAGCAATTTTGCTGTGTTACAATTCTTTATCTACCACAGAGACTTTAGCCTGAGGAACATTTCCTGTCTTTTGCAAGCTTAATATTTCTATATGTAATTTTTAAAAGTGTGGTTATACCTGAAACTACAGGGCTTTGGAAGCTAGGCCCTGTGAAATACATTTGCTTTATTAATGTTAGTACACTCTACACATTGTGATCTGAAAATACACATGGAATGTTTCAAATTTTTTTTGAGTTTGTTCAGACTTGATTTGTGAACTAACATATGGTCTATTGTGGAGAATGTTCCATGTGCTGATGAGAAGAATGAATATTCTGAGGTTGCTGGATGGAATATTCTGTAGATATCTGCCAAGTCCTATTGGTCTAAAGTGTGGTTTAGATCTTGTGTTTCCCCACTGATTTTTTGCCTAGATGGTCCATCTAATGTTGAGAGTGGGGTGTTCAGGTCCCCTGCTATTATGTTATTAGTGTCTATCTCATTCTTTAAATCTAATAGTGTTTGCTTTATATATCTGGCTGCTCCAATGTTGGGTATGTATATATTTATGATTGTTTTATCTTTTTGATGGATAGATCCTTTTATTATTATATAGTGGCCTTCTTTATCTCTTTTTGTGGTTTTGGGTTTAAGTTCTATTTTACCTGATATGAGTATAGCTACTCCAGCTCGTTTTTCATTTCTAGTTGCATGGTATATCTTTTTCCATCCTTTCACTCTTAGTCTATGTGTGTCTTAACAGGTGAGGTGAGTTTCTTGAAGGCAGCATATTGTTGGGTCCACCTTTTTAATCCAGTCTGTGTCTTTTGAGTGGGGCATTTAATCCCTTCCCATTTAGAGTTATTATTGAAAGGTGTTGATTTACTCCTAGCATTTTATTGATTTTTGTTTAGATGTCTTAAGTGTCTTTGGTTCCTTTCTTTCTAATTTTTTGTTTGTCTTCTGTATTTGTTGGTTTCCTGGGGTGGTAGATAAACTATTTTTTCTCTTTGTTGTTAACATTTTTGTGTTACTGGTAGGTTTTATTCTTTCTTGAGTGTTCTTGGCAGTGATGGTTGTCTTTCAGATATCAAACCCAGTACTCCCTTGAGAATTTCTTATAAGGCTGGTCAAGTGATAGTGAACTGCTGCAGTTTTTGTTTGTCTGGGAAATATACTAATTCTCCTTCATTTTGGAAGGATAGCCTTGCTGGGTAAAGTATTCTTGGCTGGCAATTTTTGTTCTTTAGTATTTTGAATATATCATTCCATTCTTTTCTGGCTTTTAGGGTTTCTGATGCAAAGTCAGATGTTAGTCTCATTGGGGATCCCTTATAGGTGAGTTGCTGCTTCTCTCTTGCAGCTTTTAAGATTCTCTCTTTGTCTTCGAGTTTTGCCAGTTTGACTATAACATGTCTTGGAGAGGACCTTTTTGGGTTGAATATGTTTGGGGATCTTTGTGCCTCCTGAATCTGAAGATCTGTGACTTTCCCTATACCTTGGTAATTTTCTGCTGTTATTTCATTGAATATGTTTTCAATGCCATTTCTTTTTCTTCCCTTTCTGGAATACCCATGTCTGTTTTCTCTCTTAGATTTTCTTCAATATTTTAAAATCTTTTTTTTCTTTTTTCTGGTCTGCCTGTGTTAATTCAAAAACCCTGTTTTCAATTTCAGAAATTCTCTCTTCTGCTTGTTCTAGCCTGTTGGTTAGAGTCTCTGTTTTGTTTTAAATTTCATTGAATCCTTCAGCTCCACAAGCTCTGCTACATTATTTTTCAGGGCATTGATTTCTTCATTCATTTCTTCTTTCAGGTCCTGTATACTTTTTCTCATTTCATTGTGTTGTCTAACAGAGTTTTCTTGTATCTCATTTAGTTTCCTTAGAATTGCTGCTCAAAATTTCTTGTCAGTCATTTCAAGGACTTCCTGTTCTATAGGATCTATAGCTTGAGACTTATTATTTTCCTTTGGTGGTAATGTATTTTCTTGATTTTTCATATTTTTGGTATCTTTCCTTTGGTCTTCAGTCATTGTTGCAAGGGTTATAATGCTCCACTCATTCCACCCTGATGTCTGGCCTGGATCCTGAATTGACTGCCAATTCTAGGCAGCAGGGACTAGCCTTGGCTGGGGGTCCCATGGCACCTACCTGTTCCAGCATGTCTGTCTCAAGGCACATAGGCCAAGTGGCTCTTGGACCTCTCTGGCTGGTAGGGACTGGCATAGGCTGGGGATCCCATGGTGTGTGCCATCTACCTGTTCTGGTATGGCTGTTTCAGGGTGTGTGGGCCTGGCAGCTCTTGGTCCTCTCAGGGTGGCAGGGACTGGCCTGCACTGTGGGTCCTGTGGTGCCTTCCTGTTCTGGCATGGCTGTCTCAGGGCATGTGGGCCCAGTGGCTTTTCAGCCTCTCAGGGCACCATGTTCTGTCCTGGGCTGTGGGTCCTGTGGTGCCTGCCTGTTCTGGTATAGCTGACTCAGCGCATGTGGACCCAGCAGCTGTCAGGCCTCTCTGGGCAGCAGGGACTGGCCTGGGCTGGTGGTCCCATAGCACCTGCCTGCTCTGGTGTAGCTGACTTGGGGCAGGTTGGCCCAGCGGCTCTCCTCTATCTTTCTTTCTTAGCAGGCAGTTGTCAGTGAGGACATGCAGTATTTCTCTTTCTGTGTCTGGCTTATATCACTTAACATAATTTTCTCCAGGCTCATCCACATTGCGGCAAATGGCAGAATTTCATTCTTTTTTATGGCTGAGTAGTATTCCATTGTATATATATGCCACAGTTTCCTTATCTAGTCATCCATCGATGGATATATAGGTCGGTTCCATAGTTTAGCTATTGCAGATACAGCTGCAATGAACATGGAAGTGCAGGTTTCTTTTTGACATGATGATTTCCATTCTTTTGGGTATATACCCAGTAGTGGGATTGCTGGATAATATGGCAGTTCTGTCTGTATTTGTCTGAGAAACCTCCATACTGTTTTCCATAATGTCTGTACCAATTTACAGTCCCACCAACAACAGGAGGGTTCCTCTTTCTCCACATCCTTACCAACATTTGTTATTCTCTGTCTTTTTTTATAATAGCCAGTCTGATTGGGGTGAGGTGATATGTCAAAGCAGTTTTGATTTGCATTCACCTGATGATTAGTGATGTTGAGCATTTTTTCATGTACATGTTGGCCATTTGTATGCCTTCCTTTGAAAAATGTCTATTCATCTCCTTTGTTCCTTTTTTAATTGGGTTATTTGGTTTTTTAGTTTGTCATACCTTGAATTCCTTGTATATTCTGGATATTAATCCCTTGTTGAATCTATAGCTTGCACATATTTTCTCCCATTCTATAGGCTGTCATTCTGCTCTATTGATTGTTTCCTTTGCTGTGCAGAAACTTTTTAATTTGATAAAATTTCATTTCATTTTTTCTTTTGTTTCTTGTGGTTTTGGGATCTTATTCATAAAATCTTTGCCCAGTCTGACTTCCTGGAGTGTTTTTTGTATGCTTTCTTTCAGTAATTTTATGGTTTCAGGTCTTATATTTTAGTCTTTAATCCATTTTTAGTTGATTTTGGTATATGGTATATGGTATATGGTATATGGTATATGTCTTTAATTTCTTTTAGCAATGTTTTGTAGTTTTCAGTGTACAAGTTTCTTGCTTCCTTGGTTAAGTTTATTCTTAATTATTTTATTTTTGTTGATGCTATTATAAATAGAATTGTGGAATTGTTTTGTTAATTTGCTTTCCAGCTTATTCACTGTTAGTGCTTACAAATACAACTATTTTGTGTATCAATTTTGTATATTGAACATTGCTGAATTTGATTATTAGTTCTACAGTGTTTCTGAGGAATCTGTAGGGGTTTCTACATATAGCATTTTATCATTTATGAACAGAGATACTTTTACTTCTTCCTTTCCAATATGGATGACTTTTATTTTAGTTTCTTGCCGAACTGCTCTGGATAAAACATCCAATACTATGTCAAATTAAAGTGGTGAAAGTGAGCATCCTCCTCTTGTTTATAATATTAGGAGAAAACTTGCAGTCTTTCACCATTGAATATGACGTTAGCTGTCATTATTGAATACGATGTTAGCTGTTTTATTATACTCTTAATATATATTCTGGTAGTTTCCTTCTATTCTTAGTTTATTGAGTGTTTTTGTCATAAAAGTGTGTTGAATTTTGTCAGATGCTTTTTCTGTATCTGTTGAGATGATAATGTGATTTTTATCATTCATTCTCTTAATGTAGTGTATTAGATTGATTGATTTTCATATGTTGAACCATCCCTGTATTCTGGGAATAAATCCCACTGGATCAATGTACACTTCTTTTTTTTTTTTTAATTTTTATTTTGTCAATATACAATGTATATGATTATTATGGC
>NW_007742460.1:0-421 GCF_000696425.1 Galeopterus variegatus
GTTTCGGTAATGGGCCACAATAATCAACCACATTGTATATCAAAAAAATAAAATTTGATATTTCCTCCTTTTTACTATATGTGGTAAAGTGTTGACCTGTGCAGACCAAGTTAGAGGACTTTTGGAATGGAGGCCACATTTTAACCAAGTGAACATTTATGAGAATCTGCTATGTGTCAGGCACTGAGTACATAAAAGGCTGAAGATGATAAAGCCCTCACCCTTAACACGAGTTATAGGGAAGAAAATCTGAAGAAGTGGAATAAAGCTTTACAGCAACGCTACAATTGTATTGGGTTTATGATATTACTTTAATCATCACATTAAAACAAAATAGAGCATTTTTCAAGAAGTCAGGGTAGTGCTATGATTCCCATTTCAGAAATAAGACCATGTTACTGAGAAATTGAGCTGCGTACTC
>NW_007742460.1:1088-1662 GCF_000696425.1 Galeopterus variegatus
GGGGATTGGGGGGAGGGCTGGCCCTTGGCTGCCATCTCAGGATTCTGGGTGGCTGGCTCTGGTGCTTGCCTGGTTGTCCTCTTAATTTTTCTAACAAAGGAAATGAATTAGAAATGTGAATTTTTTTTGATGATACTATATTTGTCTGTTTCTGTTGCTTATAACCAAATACACAGAACTAGGTATTTTATAAAGAAAATGAAATTTATTGCTTACAGTTTCTAAAGCTGCAAAGTCCAAAGTCCAGGGAACACATCTGGTGAGGGTCTTGTCCTTGTTGTGACTACAGCAACTCAGGATATCACTTGGCCAATATGGTGAAGCAGAGAGAGAAAGAGAGAAACTAACCTGCTCCTTCACTCTCCTTTTAAATCCCCCCAAACCATGCCTATGACCACCATTTTTAATCTATTCACTACAGTGTGGTCCTATAAACTAATCACCTCTTCAAGGCCCCACCTTTTAATGACCATAACAGGATTTCCACTTCTCTTGACAGTCACAGCGGGGGCCGTTTCTAATTCATAAAACTTGGGGGACACAATTCAAGCTTCAGTGAGTTTTGGGGGGATAT
>NW_007742460.1:3428-4559 GCF_000696425.1 Galeopterus variegatus
GTGGCTTAAAATAATAGCCAATTAATTTCTCATAATTCTGTGGGTTGGCTGGACTGTTTCTCTGCCTGTTTCTTCTGGGTTTATTTATGATCCTGTATTCACCTGCCATTCACCTGGAAGGTCAGCTGGGGGCTGGGCTTGGCTGGAACATTGGGCCTCTCTGCAGGTTGTATTTCTTCAAGGAGGCTAGACCAGGTTTCTTAACATGTAGTCTCAGGGCAGCATTCCAAGAGAGTAAGCCCCAATGCCAAAACACTTATCAGGCCTGTTTGTTGCACATTTGCTGATGTCCCATTGGCTAAACAATTCATATGGCCAAACTCAGAGTCTATCAAGGAGACTACACATGGTGTGGATATAAGGGGGTGTGACTGATTGGTGTAACAATCTGCTACAGTCTGCCTTCTCGCTCTAGTGATTCACATTCCTTCCATATGTAAAACATACCATTTCCCAACACCCTAAAGTCTCACTCATTTCATGACATCAAGGTCAAAGTCCATGCTTTCATGATTTGTGTGAGATCTAAATGTGGATGTGGCTCCATAGGTACAACCCCTCTTGATCCAGGGACCTGGGAACTAAAAGGANATGTGGATGTGGCTCCATAGGTACAACCCCTCTTGATCCAGGGACCTGGGAACTAAAAGGATAGGTTATTTACCTCACCACATATCTAACACACAATAGTGAGTGAGAAACAAGATAGCCACAATTTCTCTTCCATTAGAATGAAGGAGTTACTGGCCAGCTGCAAACAAAAACAAAAGAAATAAGGAGAAATGGGAGGTACATAGCATTTATAGCAATTGTGAAACCCAGCTGGGCATCTGTTGTCAGGCCATTTACTCTAAGAGCAAGGAATGTTTCTTGATTAGGGCCCAGTTCTGTTCCCTGGCAGTGCTTCCCTAACCCACTGTTCTTTATCGCTCTTGACTCTGCCCTCTGAGCTATCCTCTCTTTCCTGTAAGTAATGGTTCATACTTAACAGCTGAGTGGCTGTCTCAGCCTGCTTCCTGCCATAGGAAGTTGGGGGTCTGAAAGATGCTGCCGCTGCTGCTGCTTTTTTTCCCCTCCATCTTGAATTGTTTCTGTTACTTTTAGCATAAACTCATACAACTCCCTTAAAAA
>NW_007742460.1:6513-6851 GCF_000696425.1 Galeopterus variegatus
AAGAGACACATTTTATTCATTTCTGGAAATCCCATAGCTTTGCATTCAGGATTAAAAGAGATAATGAATATAAAGCATTTAGCCTAGTGTCTGGTACAGATTTTATTCCCCCTTAAAGTAGAATTTGATGAGATACTACTGAGGATTCTCAAAAATCTCGAAGTTATGAGAGTGAGAAAGGTATAGTGGGAGCAGAGTATGTAAATGCAACCGTGGGGGTGGCCCTCCGGAGTCAGCTTCTCTCCAGGGTGTCCTAGTGACACGTGGGGTAGAGTAAGGAGTGGGATACAGAAGGAAGGTGTCGAGATCATCTGATCAATCTCAGAATTACTCAGACG
>NW_007742460.1:8717-9124 GCF_000696425.1 Galeopterus variegatus
TATTGCTACATAGCAAACCACCCTATAATTTAGTGACTTTAAACAACCATTTTATTTCTTATCATTCTGTGGATTGACTAGATGGTTCTTCTGCATCGGATCATGTGACTCATATGACTGCTTTAAGCTTATCATTGCATAAGCACTTATCAGGCTTTGCTTTTTTAATGTTTGTTTATGTCCTGTTAGGCAAAGGAAGTCACATGGCTAAGCGCAGAGTTATTGTGGAGGGGACTGCACAGGAGCATGGAAAAAAAGAGGCATGAGTCACATGGGGCCATTTGTAACACATTCCAACAGATTTCTAGCTCTACATTACTGTGTGCCCTTGGGAAAGTCATTTCACTAGTGTACAACAATTTTCTCACTTGTAAGACAGAGTTAATAACACTTATGATGGGGTTGTG
>NW_007742460.1:11038-11778 GCF_000696425.1 Galeopterus variegatus
AAATAAATAAAAAATAAATAGATCTGAAGTAAACATCTTTGCACATCAATTTTTCCCATTCCAGATTATTCTTTAATATAAATATGTAGAAGTGGTTCAGGGGATTTAAACATTTTTAGTATTCTTGCTACATAATGCCAAGCTCTTTCTGGAAAGGTTATAGAGGTATTCCTTATATATCAGGTAGGATTAAGTTTGGCTATTACAGTAGCCTGAACAAGATAGGCGTTTATTTTTTCTCTCATCTAAAAATGTCCAGAAGGAGGCAATCAAGGATTGGTATGGTGATTCTGTAGTCAGTGACCCAGGCTCCTTCTGTCTTCCTGTTCTGCCATCCTGTCTTACCACTTCATGGTCCAAGACAGTTGCCATCATGTCCTCACTTCAGCCAACAGGAAGGAAGGAGGAGGAAGGACAAAGAAGGGCAAAGATCTCCTTCCTTTGAAGGTCAGGTGAGTGTACATCCTGGTTTGCTAAGGATAGTTTCAGNGTTCAGTGAGAAACAAAGATTTGGTGTCTATAAAATACATATGGGAAATCTAGAATGGTCAGTTCTGCTGGAGAGAAGTAGAGAGTAAACTGAGCACACTTGCTTGTATAGTATGAATCTATAACTTTTATCATTTGACAACACTTTGTTCTTGCAATAAACACTTGTGGCTTAAAAACTAAAAGTATATGTTTTATTTTTAAAAAACTACTGAATTTTTGTTTCTCAAGAAAGTTGACGAGGAATATGT
>NW_007742460.1:13621-14224 GCF_000696425.1 Galeopterus variegatus
TTGAATAAATTGTAAACACACACACACAAATGAAATGAGATTGAGAGAGCCTAGATTTTGCCGTATCTAAATCTGGCCAGACATTCAAAAAATCAGAGACAATATATTTGACAAGTATTCTTATAAAAATATTTGTCAAAGAAAGGTACTCTGAAGGAGGCAGAAAGACAGTGCCTATGAAAATATTTGGGAAGAATATTTATACTGTTCAATATTTTAAAAATTAGAATTGAGTATGATCTGTGCTTAGCAAGTTTTCTCTGAGCTTATCAGGTAACTCAGAAGCTGTAGAAAGAGCATTTTCTCAATTTAAAATATTGCAGTATGCCAAAAAGAATCAATTGAAGGTATCAATAATTTCAAATTAACTTACCATAAAATGCAACTGTGAAGAATATGGCTGGCAGTTTTATTTTAAAATACCATATTTTTAAAAACACATTATTCAGAAGAATGCCAGTGACCCAATATTACACACAGATGTGGGTAAGAAATGGGTTAAAGTATATGAATATGCATCAAGAATAATTATTCTACTTGTTATTTTTTAATATGCAGATAATTAATATTAAAAATTCTTTTTTTGTTGTTTTGTTTTTTTAG
>NW_007742460.1:16390-17116 GCF_000696425.1 Galeopterus variegatus
TTTTTTTTTTCCTGAGTTTGATAGCTGTATTTTCAATTAAAAACTTTATTCTTTGCAACCCTCCTGTTCATCTAAAACATGGGTCTATTGCACCTTGTTCTTCAAAGGGTCGTTGAAGGTTCTACAAGATCAACTTCAAAAGATGCTTCACCAGCTCACTTTTTGTGAAAGACGTTGAGTGCCATGTCCAGGGGTCCGTGATTGATCTTCTACAAATGTAGGTTTTTAGTAGCCCTCTTTTAATCACAACAGATGATTTCTAAATCATGTGAACAGTATTTTAAACTGAGGTGATTGTTAAGGGATAACTANATAAATGTTCCAGAGTCTAAGACTTCCACCATCTGCTCCATTAGGCACTGGATTTCAATAGTGCTACTTAATTTATGAAAAGGAGGGGGAAAAAAAGAAACTTGGCAAATCCAAGCAATCATTCAGCCTGAAGCTTCTCCTTGAAATAAGAATCGTCAAGCATTTCCTTCCCCTTTGGTGAGCCCAATACCTTCATGGTCTGTNCTCTTTGATAAAGCAAATCTCCCATATTCAGAACCAGTTCCTTTAAATTAAATACTTGGCAGCATTTTCATAAGAATAGTTTTTTAAGGAAAGTGAAGGTGTATCTTAGAAGAGGACTTATTTTATTAAACGAGTCTCCCAGAAGCTTAAATTGATTAAGTATAATACTAACTAATAGGAGATTTTTGGGAAAGAGGAGGTGGCAAAAAA
>NW_007742460.1:18907-19892 GCF_000696425.1 Galeopterus variegatus
GGGGGGGGGGAGTCATAAAATGGAAAAGCACTGTAATTTAGAAATCTAGCTGGCCATTACAAGTTTTCTCTGGTTCCTGTATTTATTTAGACTGGATTTGTATTTTAGGATTAAGCCACAGTACAAATAAGACTGTGTGGTTTACTACTTGTCATCTTGTTTTGAAAACAGTCTTTTATTTTACATGTATATTGATAAATCTAGGATTTAATGAATTGAATTCACCATATTATTTTTTTAATCTTTGCAGTAATTTTCATTTAATGGACCTATCGTTGTACATCAGATGAGAGACTTGAATCTGCCTGAGTCTTGTCTAAACACCCAAGAGTATTGTCATGATGTCCTCCTAAGGGCTGTTCTATTAAGCATTAGTGATTTGTGTATCTAAATAACCAGTGGCACAGATGTACTCCTTAGATAGCTGATGTATTTCCTTATGTTGTTTGTTTTCCTAAAGGCATAAATATGTTATTTACAAGGAAGAATTTTGTTTATATAAATATGCTCAGTTTGTGCATATAAATTCTCCTTTTACACGGTCTATATATTGTAATAAAGAGGCTGGTATTGTTTATTTGATGTTTGTCTTACTTGTTATATTAATTTTACTTCCAAATACGTGTTGCAAATCAAACCTAAAAACATGCTATTTCATATGAACTTTATTTTTCCCTGTCATATTTACTTTTAATATGCATTATTGTGACATGTGGGTTTGTAGTTTTGCCAGCAGTATTTTACTTGTGGAAATTATTAATATCTTTTAGGCTCTTTAGTTTGACACCCAAGATTAATGTCCTATACTGCATATAACCCATTCAAGTGTGGATTTTCATATCTAGAGTAAATGAATACAGAAGGTAAGTGGGGTATCAATTATTGTAACAATAAAGGAGACTGTCTCCATTTCAGTTAAATAGGAAAGGCAAAATGTGCTCATAAATTTACTTTCCCCAAAAAAACTAGTTTCTCCAGTTTTTTT
>NW_007742460.1:21429-21631 GCF_000696425.1 Galeopterus variegatus
AAATTGTTTGTTGTCATTCATATGGATTAATTGTCTTCATCTGTGGCATTTTTACTATGCATAGTAAGTCAGTTGGAAATCAGAAAACACCAAAACTGCATTGTATGTCCAATCTTTGGTTTTTAAAGGACAGGCACCCTGTTTAGAATATCAGATTTCATTACTAATAGCAGCTTCAGCTACACTTTGTGGATCACTTATA
>NW_007742461.1:0-235 GCF_000696425.1 Galeopterus variegatus
GCGCTCCTGCCGCAGGTTCGGATCCTGTATAGGGGTGGCCGGGGCGCTCAATGGCTGAACGTGGTGCGGACGACGCCAAGCCGAGGGTTGCGATCCCCTTACCGGTCACAAAAAAAATTTGTCCTCTCCTGTTAATTATAATGTAGAATAGTATTTGACACAATATACTTTGCGTAGTGTTAATTTAGTGGTATGTCAAGTGTTATGAGAATATTGGGTTCCATGCGCAATGAAG
>NW_007742461.1:1764-21630 GCF_000696425.1 Galeopterus variegatus
CGACGCCAAGCCGAGGGTTGCGATCCCCTTACCGGTCACAAAAAAAATTTGTCCTCTCCTGTTAATTATAATGTAGAATAGTATTTGACACAATATACTTTGCGTAGTGTTAATTTAGTGGTATGTCAAGTGTTATGAGAATATTGGGTTCCATGCGCAATGAAGTTTGAGAAATGCTTTCAGAAAGACACATGTAGAGGACCATGAAACAGAAACTGTGAAGACCAAATGACTCTTCACGGGGGGTCTCAGCCTTTCATAGTGAGCAGGGGTGATTTTAGAACCTTGATGAGTGAACACTGGGGGAACCTACAGCAGGAGCTTGTCTGCCAGGAAGTGGTTAAAAACTAATTAGTGCTGATTAGGCTACAGGAAAAGGCTGATGCAGGAAAGGTTAGTGACCTTTCTTCTAATTTCTTAATACTAATAATAATAGGTACTATTTATTGAGTGCTAATTACTCTCCACTTCACAGATGAAATACTAGGGCCTGGGGAAGTTGGTTAAGTAACTTCCCTCAAGGCTACACAGCTTATTAACGGAAGAGCCAAATTTGAACCTGATTTTCTCTAACTTCACATCACGTGACTTTAAACCCTATACACAAAGCCTCCGAGGACATAGGGTTTATCAAGGACTTTCCTGTGTGAATGTCCAAAGCAAATTCAATCTCAAAAAGATGTTCCTATGAGCTCCTTAAATCAGGGGTTTCTGTCACAACACTGCATTTATTTTCAGTATATCTCTTCAGCCTAAAAGTTAGTTTTTTGCTTTGAGTACTGTACATGAAATTTTTTCCAGTGTGATTTAAGTTTCTTAATATTTACTATTAATTTCTAATTACACAGATTTTCATACTCTGTTGCATACTTTTTTTTTTTTTTTTTTGGATCCAGTGTGTGCCCTCAGTGAAGGGCTTTCAAGGACATCATACAATTAAGTCTACCCAAGTTTAAAATGTTACTAGTATCAGCATCAATCAGACCTCTCCTCAATTTTCAGTTTTCTCTTTCCTTTTCAACAGATGTTGGAGCATTTTTTGAAGAGGGGATGTGGCTACGGTATAACTTCCAGGCACCAGTGCCCAGTCCCAAAGACTCGGGCAGCAGAACAGAGAACCCTCCCGACCAGCAGAACTCCGTCCCAGACCTGGCACATGAGGAGATCCGTTTCAGTTTCAGCACCACCAAGGCACCCTGCATTCTCCTCTACGTTAGTTCTCTCACCACAGACTTCTTGGCAGTTGTCGTCAAACCCACCGGTAAGGAAAAGGACACCTACCCTCCTGCCGTTCGATGTTGTGCAGACAGAATGTTCTAATAAGAGTCTGGATTGTTTTGGCTTGCTCTTTATTCCCTACAGGATGTTGAGCAAATCACATAACTTCCTTGAGCCTCATTTCTCCGTATGAAAGTCAGGAAAACAATCTAGCTGAGTGCTTTAAAGCAATGTGTTATGGTAATAATGTTGATAAGGTAAGACGAGTCCTTTAAAAGAACCATATTACAGGCTGACCCCATGGCTCACTCGGGTGAGTGCGGTGCTGGGAGCGCAGCAGCATTCCCACCGCAGGTTCGGATCCTATATAGGGATGGCCGGTGCGCTCACTGGCTGAGCGCGGTGCGGGCGACACCAAGCCAAGGGTTGCGATCACCTTACCGGTCACAAAAAATGACAAAAAAAAAAAAAAAGAAGAACCATATTACGTGAATGTGAGATGGTTTCCTATGTATAATAATTATTTTTCTATCAAATAAATACATTCACTACTGTACTAAGATGAGCTCTAAGTAGTAAGATTAATTTTGTCTAAATCAATGAATTATCCTGATTTATGATAGTGTATCAGTAGCTTCCTACAGGACATATGAACTTTTTTTATTTTTTATTTTTTTCCTTTTTTTGTCTTTTTTCGTGACCGGCAATGGATCGCAACCCTCAGTGTCACGCCCGTACCGGACCAGGACTGGCAACGGGATCGCAACCCTCGGTGTTGCACCCGCACCTCGCTCAGCCAGTGAGCGGCTGGTCTGTATGTGGGATCCGAACCCTCGGCAGGAGCGCCACCGCGCTCCCAAGCGGCACACTGTAGCAGTGCGCCACCGGGCCGGCCCAGGACATATGAACTTTTGATAGAAACAGAAAATCAGAGATGTTTCATTCCTAAGCCTTCTCAGGATTTTATAGTCACAAAATAGATCTCTGGCATAGGGTTGCTTAAAGCAGGGTTGTGTTTTCTCTTGTAATTTCCTGGGCCATCTTGACCATCAAATATGCATTGAGCCAGAGAGGATCTGAGGGCTATTAAAACAGGCATCCTGGTGAGAATATACAAATGGGCTATAACCAGTCCTTCAACCGTGATCTCTGAAGTCTAAGCAGTCCTGAAGTGTATAAACATGCAAACACTGAGGAGTCTATTTCCTCTCCGAAAACTTGAGTTCACACATGCTTAAAGTTTTAAGATCACTTTTTTTGCAAATACAAATAGTTTAGGTGTATGAAGGAACAAATCTTTCTAACTCACTTCCTGTAGAGATTGCACGAGCTGAAAACCTGGAGGTGTTCTCTCCCGTTGCCCATCTGTTCTTACTCTGCAATGATTATTCCAGTGTTGTAGCATCTTAAAGATCAATAGTTTCTTCCATTCCAGGGAAAAATTATTATTATTAACCCAATTCAGCTTGAGTTTAAAAAAAATAGTAAATTCATAAACTCCATTTCTGGGCAATGCACTGTTGGTTAAAAAGATGTGGAAAAAATATGTTCCTTAGGACTTTCCCTTTCAGAAATGACTTCTGAAATAATTAGAAATAAGCCAAAAGTCAAAGAACCTGCATAAAGGTGTTCATCATAGCATTATTTATGAAAATAAGAATCATAAAGAAACCAGTAGTTCAACTTTAGTAAAATAGTAAAAGAGGGAGTCACCATTTTATGGAATATTATGTATTGATTAAAAATATATTTACTGTTGAAAGCTGTCAGAATTAAAATGGATTCACTTGTGTCAAACCTTGACAAATGGACCCAGGGAAGGCCATAAAGGGAGGAGTGTTCTCATGCATGAATGCCTGATAACAAGGAATGTTCTCATGCATGAATGCCTGATAACAAGAACTATCACAAAGGACTCTGCAAAAAACACAACCTTGCACAAAGGCCGTTGCAACCTTACACAAAAAACATACTTCTGTGAGTACATCTGCCCAGCAACTGCCTATCCAGTCTTGGACTGGAATCACCCTTATTATTGATCCTGTAGCCAAGGATTATTGTTTTGAAACAATTTGTGTAATCCTTCCTATTGTGCCTTTAAAGGCTTCCTCTTGCCCCATCCTCCTTAGATAGACACACATGGTTTACTATGGCACACATATTCCCATTGCCATGCCCGTTCATGAATAAATGTCATTTTCTTTTAGAGAGTCTCCCTTTCTGTCTATTACTTAAGTTTGACATTAGGAAGAGTAACTAATGACACAGGGAAATTTTATGTAATAAAATGTTAAACTAAAAAAAAGGAAAAAAAAAAAGCAGGATACAGCCTGGAAAGTATAATATCAGCTTAGCTCTGTAAAAAAAAGTATGTATACATATGAATAGGAAAAGAAAACAATATGAGCACGCAGTGCTTGGTTGGATTGTGGATGATTGTTTTTTTCTCTTCTGTACATCTAACACTCTTCTGTATATGTCAAATGCTCACATTGTGCTGATGTCTCTTTTCTAATCAGAAAAAACAGTAAGTAAAATCAGAAAGTAAGGGTGCATAAGAGAAAAGTATATCACCCCTGCTCTTCAGGAGTTCACCAGCTTATTACTCCTGGATTAAGTTCAATAAGTTTTTAACCCACTAAAGTTTGGTCCCCTGCTGTATACTGAGCAACTCACGTTCCCTTGCCTACACCCCCACTGTGTGCACTCATGTGTGTGTGAATGTGCATTTGCTGTGTACAGTTAATCAATTTGATTAATCAATTCTACGTTAATGGCTGCAATACAATGGTGCTCACTGAGTCCTATGTGCCACACAACTCTATGAGGTACTCTTGTCATCCCCTTTCATCAGATGGTAAAACTGGAATGCAGAGAAGTTAAATAACTTGCACACTCCACTGGTGATGGACAAAGCAGAAAATTGTAGAATATCCCTATTAAGCATGCAGTGGTGCCCCCTTCCCATGGTAAATATAGTTGAGATTCCCCAATCCCACAACCTTCCAGTCAGGACCTACCAGCCTCATGGGTAAGATCTTGGACAGTAGAGCCAGACTGTCTGGGTTTGAATCCTGCTTCTGCCTTTTGCCAGATGCCCTGGGCAATCAGTTAGCAGCACCATGCCTCAGTTTCCTCATCTGTAAAATAATGCCTCCCTCATAGGAGTATCGTGAAAATCAAATGAGTTAATACACCTAAAGCACTATATGTTATGCATATATATGTATAATGACAATACATAAGTGTTAGAAGTTATTATTACCCAGATTCCACTAATTTAATCTATATGTTGCCACATAATCAGCATCCCCTACTCTTCATGTTCGAGAAACTCATTACTCCGCAAGCTCTCCATGGACATCTGTGCCCCATCCTTCTGTCCACGACGTGCTCTCACCTGGACATGCTCCGTCTTCCTCTCTAGTCTAATTCCTGCCTTTCATTCTAGGCCCAGATCCTAGATCCCAAGTCCCACCTCTTTTCAACAACTTCTCCTTGCTTTAAACTCCTGTTACACTTATTTTCAATGTCACTTGTTTGGCACTTAATGTACTGTATTGTTATCTGTCTCCATTATAAATATGCCCTGTCTTCTCAGAGAGATGAAAAGCTCCCAGCACTACGTCTCCTGCCTACCAGAAGCACCCTGGAAGTGTTTGCTGGTGATAATGATGATGACCAGGAGGGAATAAATCTGTTAGGGACATTATTTGCTGCAGCCAATAAAAGAACAGTCCCTTGTAACTGCTTTAATTTACTCAGGAGATGAATGTGAGATACAAGACATGAAGTATCTCTCCATTTGAATACTATTTTACTCTAATGGACAAATATTAACATTGTCCTTACCATCATTCAGTGGTCCTCTTCTGCTATTTTTTAAAAGGAATAAATATATCATGTAAATTTTATTATTTAAGAATATTGCCATTACTGTTTATAGATATTCACTATATATAAATTTAAAGTTCTGACTCATCTTTTTTTCTCAAAGCAAATAATTTTTGTTATCATGCAGTGGAGCAGTCATAGGAATTTTAAATCATATTTACAAAGCCCAAGGAACCAGAAAAGATTTTTTAAAAAATGAAAACAACTTACTACTTATTTTAATAGAGCTGGGGAACATAAAGGGACCAATGACAAAGGGACAGTAGGGAGAAAAATGTCCAGCTTTCTGCATCATCACCACTTCCTCTGGCCTCTAGCCCTCAAAAGCAGAACCCTCTCCCAGTTACCTTTGTTTCCCTAGAACCACGCCCAGGGCCTGACCCATGCAAGAGGATTGGGATGATTGTGTGTATTATAAGCGGACTTGGAACCAGACAGACCACCCACTTTCAGACCTTGAAAAAAGCTGTGGTTTGCACAGTAACTACATAGATGTGTTCTAAAGAAATTAATGAATCAATATAGCTGTATATTTAAGAAAACTGGCTGGAATTTTATGATATCAGGACACCAGAAGTAAAGCAGACAGTAAACACTCAAGACAATCAACTGCCTAATGATCTCCTTCACTCACAAACAGTGGACTGTTTTTAATGCTATTAGGGTAAAGGAAAAAATAGGGTGAAACATAGAGGGGTGGAGAGAGAAGCAGCTCAGGGAGAGGGAGCAGCATATTCAAAGGTCCTGTGGTAGGAAGGAGAACTGTCTTTTCTAGGGACTAAGAGAAGTTCAAGGTAGCCTGAATGTAAAAAGCACGAGGGTGACGGCATGATCTGAAAATAAAGTAGCGGGTAGAACTCCAGTCAGACAGGCATCATAAGCTATATTAAGAAAGTAAATCTTTATCCTGTGAGCCTGAGCAACTGGAAGGCTTTGAAGGGTTTTCAAGGAACCGGTGAAATAATCACTTATGCATTTTGAAAAGATCTCTCTGTTTGCTTTGAAAAGAAAGCATTGGGAAGAAGAAAACACAGAAGCAGGAAGATCATTCATTCATTCATTCAGCAAATATTTATTAAGCACCTACTATGGATCAGGCATTATTCTAGACATTGGAAATAAAGTCATAGAGAATAAAAACAAAAATTCTTGCTCTCATGAAGCCTACATTAAAAACAGATTAATTAAGAATGTTGCGTGGTAAGAACTGTTATGGGAGGAAAACTGTGAAGGCAGAAAAGAGAGAGCCTGACCAAGGGAAAGGAGTAGGTAAATGTCACTCTTAATAAGAAAGTCAGAGAAATAATCACTGAGAAGATGGCATTTGAGCAATGACCTGAAGGGTGCTCATGGAGCCGCATCGGCCAGAAGGAATCCTTGTGAAATCACACGAGGGCACTACAGGTGCCAGTGGAAGCCCTGTGGTTACCGAGCAAGAGAGTGGGTGAACTGAGATAAATTTAGGGGATGAAAATCAACAGTGCTTGGTTGAAATGCTATAAGCAAAGGAATCTAGGATAAAATGCTAAGGTAAAACTCAGAAATAGTGAAGGTTTGTTGAATTTTGTTCAGAAAATAAAAATAGGAAATGCAATTAATTTCTGATCATTCTAATGAACATTTCATTCAACTCCAGGAATATTGCCTGTCATTGTTGGGAAGAAGCAAGGAGGAAAAAAAAAATACATTGTTGAGGCAACGTGAACTATAATCAAGGGGCAAAAGAGGGCTCGGGGACCTGGGAAAACCAACTTTTCCTTTAATTTGCATTTCGCTAGTCTCTAACCTAGAATAAAATTTGTTAACCTTATTTTCTCAGTCTCAGTGGGGTCACCCAGAATTCCATGCATTCATCTTTGGTAAATATTGTTTATTTTTAATATTGTATACTCATGATTCTTTTATTTGCCAAATGTTATACTTTGCCAATGGATCAAGACTGTCCCCGCACGTTGCATTTATTTTTTATTTCACATCGTGGTTGGTGGCCCCGCTGGCGTCCCCATGGTCCTATATGTTGTGTGTTCTCGTCCGTTTCCAGGCACGATCCCAACTTGGATCATTTATACCATTTGCTGCTTCAACGTTGAGATAATGGTCGCCAAGGTTCATTGTTGGCAGATTGTAAATACGTGTGGGCCTGGTGCTCTTCACCCATATGGATCAGTAGACCTCTGAGCTAGTGAATCTGAATTCAGAACAAATGGTGTCAATGCATATCAGGGAGGGAGCAGAGTTTAATAGAAACCTAAGCAGCAGGGGTGGGGAGAAGTGACATTAAATCCGAACCTAGAGCAAAGCAATCACTGCGTTTCTTTCTTTTTCTTATATAGGAAGCTTACAAATTTGGTACAACCTGGGTGGCACCCGAGAGCCATACAATATTGATGTCGACCACAGGAACTTGGCCAATGGACAGCCTCACAGCGTTAACATCACCCGGCACGAGAAGACCATAATGCTCAAGGTACACCTATGTGTACATGTAAATCACTCAGCATCCAGTATGTTGGTCTCTATCCCCTGTCATGCTCGGCCATTGGCTTTGTTTGGGGGAGGGGGCAGCTGCAAGAGTTGCTTACGTTACTTTCTCCTACAAGTGCTTAACTAGTAAAGTAGAAAGATATAATATAGTTCTGGCATCAAAGGCAATGACAGAGTTGGTGAATAAATTTTTTAGGGAGAAATAGCATAAGTGTTTACTCTTATATTCTTTGTGGCTATTCCTGTTTTAGAATCACGGATCTATCAGCCTCCTGTTTTTACCCATCGCGCTGTCTTTTTTTCACCGCACTCTCAGATGTCTGAAGTTTATCATATTTCCCAGCAAAGGTTATTTGGGTTTATCTGATCTACTTTTTTCACTCCTCCAACATGATATGATGAACTTTATTTTTTCTCTGTGGACTCTTTGTCTTAAAAAAAAAGATCAAATGTTCACATCACAGTCTCTCCCCAAAATCTCTGAACTCCAGTTATAGGATTTCGGCAAAGGGACAGTTTCAAGGGCCAGCCCGTGGCTCACTCGGGAGAGTGCGGTGCTGATAACACCAAGGCCCCGGGTTCGGATCCCATATAGGGATGGCCGGTTAGCTCACTGGCTGAGCGTGGTGCTGACAACACCAAGTCAAGGGTTAAGATCCCCTTACCGGTCATCTTTTTTTTAAAAAAAAAAAAAAAAGGGACAGTTTCAAGATGACACTCAAGTTTTATTTCAGGTTCATTATTGCCCCTACCCCCACCACCAGTTTTCACAATGAAGAAGCCAGCCTCGGAGACACCATGAATAAAACATGATGTGAAGAGGTCTCCCTGGGAACTGAGCCAAAGGGTCAAGGATGGGAGCTGTCCTTGCATTCTCTAGAAGGAGTTCAAAATAGATACCTGTCAGGAAAAAGAGCAGCAGGAGGATGCTGTTTTGTCAGTAAAGTGGCGTGTCATTTGGCAGGGGCTCAGCAGCCTCACGGACCTCATTCAGATTCGGCTGGTTGCTGTGGGAAGTTCAGGTTGCAAAGAAAAGACACAAGCCCTGTCTCTTTTGAGTACTGGTGGGTGTCAGATTCATAATTTGATAGGCAGTTGCATGTGGCCTTTAGCAGTAAATACTATGGGACATCATAAGGAGAGGTCTTTCCTAGGAAAATGACAACATGCTGTTACGGTCATTGTGCCGTCAATCAAAGGCGGTGGAAATAAGGTTATCTCATAGTGACAGACATTCCCTGAACCCAGCACTGTGCCTGGCACACGTCCTTAGGAGCTGCAAGTTATTTATTGGGTAAACCAAGCCCATCTTTAACCATGACTCAAGTTTTAGAAAAGCCACCAAGACCAGGAGACAGATTTTTTTAATACCATTCTGTCAACATTGTATTAGTTGTCTTCTTTTAACCTCTTAGTTTAAACCACCGAGTGTCACCTCTTTTAAAGAAAGTGGCTTATCTTGCCATTTCACCATTGCAAAATTGTGTTAAAAGTTAAGAAAAACCTAAACAATTAGCTTTAAAGACAGTATAACAGAAGAGACTCACCACAGCTACAGCATGTTATAGGGTTAACCCCACTTTACCACAGTGAATTAGAGGTTGACCTGAGGAAAGGGAGAGGAGTAGACTATTTTTTGAACTTGGGTTTTGGGGGCACAGAGAGCCAGAGAGCCAGATATTGGAGGAGCCAGAGAATTGTAGAGAATCCAGAGGACTGAGAGGATTTGGAGGAGAGTCTGGTTCTATTGCTCAGGGTTATTTTGGTTGCAAATGACAGACAATTCAGAACTAATTCACAGGGGCAAATTCTTAGGATGTGTCATAGAATTATAGAATTTAAGAAATAGAAAAACAAAACTTGAGAAGAGAATCCAAGGAACTTGAAGGATTAGACTATGAAATAAAATACCACTGGGTCAGTTCTCTCTCTCTCTCTCTCTCTCCTCTCTCCCTCTCTCCACCTGACTTCTTCCCTTCCTTCCTTTTTTCCTCTCTCATTCCTGCCTCTCACTGAGGACTGGGTTAATTACCTGTTACTACAAGCCCCATCTTTTACATATCATGGGACACAGTCACAGGAGTACTGGGCTCATGTCTTCCCAATTTTGCCAAAAGAAGAAAGGGCCCTAGTTTCTTGATTCTCATTTTCAAGTCCTGGAGAATCTCTGATCGGCCTGGCTTGGGTCATGTGCTCCCCCTTTTGGGAGGGGAGGGGAGCAATGAGCAATGACAGTCCCTGACCACCTCTCATGATCAGAGTGGGGAGCCAGAGAAACTGCTCCCAGAGAACAGAACACAGTTCCAGAGAAAGGAAGGAGACTCGACGGGTGTGAAAAACACTGGACACACAATGCTCTGAGGTAGGGGCAGGGGCAGCTCGCCCAAAAGCAAGAAATGGATTCCACCATAGGAACTGCAGCCGCAGGTGGTGGGAAGCCCTGCCCTCTCTCTTGGTCTGTCCTGCAATGTCGTGCACCTGTGCTGAGATTTCTGGAAATGTTTAGAAAGCCAGATGCCTTGAGCTCTTGAGTGCAGCTAGGAAAGATGTCAGGGTCTGGGGACACCCAGTCTTTCTCAGCTGAGCCTCTCCCATCCAGCCCAGGGTCTCCCAGATGCCCTGCCCTCCCCTGAGGGGAGAAGGAAAATAAAGATCGAATGGGGTAAAAGAAGAAAAGATACAGCTCCTCCTTATAAAGAAGTAGGTCCCACAATTCCTCACCCCCAGGCCTTGCAGAGCATGAAAGTAACCCGAGAGTACCTTTAGAACTCAAAAAATCACTGTAATTTTTTCCTTAAGACCATCTACAAATCCATCTCGAGAACATCTACAACCTCAACAATGTGTGGAAAGAGATGTGGTAAAATGTTAATAGTGATCATTTCTATGTGAAGGCATTATATATAAAGGGTTTTATTTCCTCTAGAGATTTCTGAATTTTCTCATTTTCTATTAAAAGCTTGTGTTGCATTTTTATAATTGATCAGAAACATGAAATGTGATATGAGATATCCTCAGTATGAAATATGAAATATCCTTATCCTATTCTGATATCCCCCAGTTGTAATAAAATATGATAGCAAAGATATTTAACAATTTCAAATTAAAATTTGCTTATAGTCAAAGAACAAAAATAAGGCTAATTCAAAGATGTTTAACAAGTGTATGGAATGATGCTTCTGGAATTAAGGTAAATTTTTGCACATTTATACATGCTCAAATGTCATATAATTTAGATTATATTTATCAGTGTTTATATGGTGTTTTTTAAAAGTAGGTTTACTTTCTAGCTGGGTTTGGCTAATGCCAATGTTAAATTAATTTGCATTCCCTCAATGCACACCCTCTGAAACGGTGCTCAGCACTTGAGGGAAATTGACCTTGAATGAGACATTTGCTGCCAAAAACAAAGTTCCCGATCCCCTTGTAGGTAATGAAGAACTGACTCTAATAGTTATCAGACACCAGAACCCATGACAGCCCTCAAATGGCATCATTTATGAAAACTCAGAGTTCCATCAGGGATAATAGCTTAAGGCTTAATGCCAGTCAAAGTGTAAACAAACCTAGTGCAAGCAGAGATCACCTGAAAAGGTCCTGGAAGAGATGAGAAGGCATGCCGATTAGCATGAATCCAAAACCCAGACATCACAATCAACAATTCCAAAGTCCTTTGTGACTAAGCCTTTCTTCTTTCCTTCCTTCCTTCCCACCGTCCATGGTTTTTCCTTCCTGCTTTTTTCCTCTCTTTCTTCCCAACCACATCACCCAAGGGGTCTAAGGGGGTTTACAGGGAGTACATAAAATGAAATAGAGAATTAAAGTAACTCGTAAAAAGGCCTCAAGACAAGAGGAAATAGAGAATAATTATTCAGATCATAAGGTCTTACCCAATTGCATAAATTTGACTTCTTGGTGGCCAGAAGTACACAACGAATAAGGATTTTAAAAAAATGCCAGTTTCTCTAGAAAACTGAATCTTTTCTTACTATCTTGTTCTTTTTATTTACTTTAATTCCATGGATTATATTTACTGCCATAGGAAACTGCCCACAGCATTGCCCCCATATGCAGTATCACATACATGACACGGCTCACATGTATGGATGCTGACGGTGTTCCAGGCACTGTGCTAAGCGCTTTATGCACGTTTGCTCATTTAACCCTCACAAAAACCTCATGAGCATGTGCCATCATCATCCACATTTAGGACAGGAGGAAACTACAGCTCAGAAAGTGCGAGGTAGCTCACCCAAAGTTAGAAAGCCGTGGGTAGCAAAAGCATAGTTGGACCAAGTTGTCTCCCAACTTGAAGTGTACACATGCTCTTAACTCTTACTTAATAGAGATGTCTGTGAGGATGTTCACAAAATTTTTTAAGTGGATACCTCTGGCTGGTAAGAAGTTAAGTGATATTGTTATTAATATAAAACAGCTCAAAAATATGAAAAAGCACAGAGAATAATAAAACAAATACCTATGTGCCCATCATGCAAATATTACAAATTTTGACATTTTGCTGTATTTCTTCAAATTTTTTAGAAATGCAGAGATAGCTGAAGGCCCTTTGTCCTGCCTGTTACATAGTGGGCCCTGAGAAAAGTAGCAGAGAATGTCTTCAACAGCGTTTCTGCAGCCAATGTGTTTTTCACAAGGCTGTGTGATGTGGCATCTCCTTCGGAAAGTCAGGCATAAGTTCAAAATGGAATTTAGCCCATACACTTCTGTAGAGAGTGGGATGGAATGGGAGACGGGCAGATGAAGGCGTAAGAGCTGCGATGAGGCAGCTTTCTGATATTCTGACCTCATCCAAGGGTAAAAGTAGCTAGAAAACAAAAAATGAATAATCTACATGTTCTTTGAATAATTATCCATAGTATCACTTATTTGGGGGTTTTGATGGCAGTTAGACAATAGAGAATTCAGAGATATATTCTCTGGCATAGACACTCAGAATCTGTATTCCCTAAAAATCAAATGAACAGATGGTTAGGGCGTATCGATTTGGGTTAGGGCTTTCATCTAACTGGAGAATTATCCTGTCCTGCCAAGAAGAAGCTAACAGATTTCCTGCAAGCAAAATAGGCCTTTCTTAAAAAGTAATTCTACGTCTCCAGGAACAAATGATGACTAGGTCCCGGGGTTCTTATTCCACAAAGAGAACGGCTTTAATTGTTTTCATCGTGAATTTTCAAAATAAGTGTTTAAAAAACATTTAAACTCTAAAGCCTGTTTTTTAAAATAAAATAAAGGTGATAATTTCTTACCTGCTATTAATCAGCATTTGAACCAAATTGTGTAAAAACGGTTGCATAAATAGCTAATGGAGCTATGTATTGAATATGAATCCCAAAAATTGTCAGAGAAGGTATTAAAAACAGAAGCAACAAGTCATGTGTGCTAAATGCTAGGGATGGAGAGAAAGATACAAATGTTAGGGTAACAACAAATTCCCTCAAAACCTGAGTTGGCTTCTGATGGATTTGCTTCTAGTCAGTTTCATGTGCCTGTAAATACACCCTAAGCTCTTTCCTAGATGTAAATCTTGGACCTTCTTAATCATGTGTTTCCAGGTGCCCGGGCCTCTCTCTCCAGGTAATGGCAGCTACCTTGAAGGCACAAAAGGGCTGGGTGAGAAGTAAATACCATTCATTTGAACTTTAGCCACGGGGCTAAGTCAGTTTGTTGAACTGAGAACGTTTGCTGCACCTTTGTCGGTCAAAGCTTTTTGCAGTTTTATTTCTTACTCTCTGAAGTAAGACTAAATTTTTGCACTTTTCTCTATTCTCTTTAATTGATGTTTGGAAACTAGTCAATTCTTTCCTGAACTCATCTCTTCCTTGATATTGGCAGCGAGAAACAACTGATATTCCTGACCGTTCCAGCTCTTTCAAAGAGCCTTCCTAAAGCCACAGGTCATCGGCACTTAGTCTGCCTTCCAGGTTACATGGGTGACAGTGTTACAAAATGTTTTATTGCATACTATTGTCCTTTATCTTTCCAGCTTCCATTATTTATATCCACTTTCCACCTGACCACAAAGCCAAGGCTACGTAGTTTAGGTTTTTGTTATGGCAGCACCCTGCTTCCAAGTACCAATTTATACGTTAGTTGAAGTTATATTAGCTGCTATAACAAAAAAAAAATTAAGAGCTTAATACAAGTAGCTTGCTTTCTCACCCACGTAAGCGTACAACACAAGTGTTCCTAGTTGGAGAGACGTTTCCTCCACATGGTGATACAGTCCCTGGAGTCGGGCAGAATCTGATGGAGGAAATCGTGCTCAATATATAAACAGGCTGATAAAAAGTTGTTTGTACTAATATCCAAAAATGATAGAGTAGAAGATACAGTAGTTCAATGCCATAACTACAAGGTCTTGAAGGAAGGGGACGATGCTGACAGGTGGGGGTCAAGGGAGGACACAGAGGAATATTTATTATGGAAGAGGGGGAAAGGGAGGGAGTGTGTGTGCTTCGAAAGAGAACGTAAAGTTAAACAAAGATATTAGGAGAACAAATACTTCTTAGGCTTTACCCTCTTTCTATCCCATGAATAGAAAAGATCTCCACTGGAGAAGACTCAGTAAAATGTACTACCTGGAGAAACACTAACTCTGAAATAGGTAACATCATATGGTCCATAGTTAGTCCTCTTTGGATATGGAAGGCTATAAAACCAGAAGTTTAGGGCACAGCAGAGTTTTGTCAGAAATTACTGGGGGAATTTTACATGCATTAGCAGTAAAGTGAAAAGTAATTCAATTATGGACCTATAAGGCAGCAATATATGTTAACTGGCGTGCGACATTGACTGGCGGGGGAAGCAGTTCACCACTTTCTGTAAGTGGGAGAGTGTTCATTGTCAGGGGTTTCAAGTAACCTCCTCAAACCCAGAGAAAATCTCTTTAAACTTGGGAGGGTCTTCATAGTCGTCATGTCACGTACTGCTCAAAACACTTGCACCTTATAAGTTGGGAAAGGCTGGTGCTATTGGCCCCATGACACAGATGAGAAAGCAGAGATTAAGAAGTTCTGGTGACAAAAGTCCCAGTGTTCTCAAGAGATAGGATCTTGTCTAGAACCCAGAAAACCAGACTCCTTTTCCAGTGACCAGTCATCACCCCCCAGTGGCCTCTGCAAGCAGGCAAGTGAACCCCGTTCACTCCCGCTAGTTAGAAAACTTCTGAAGAATTTTAACAGGTTTGCACAAAAGCAAGTCTTTGGGGAGTTAGTGTTATCTTTGGAGTCATTAAAAGAAATTACCTAGTAGCATTTCCTGGGGGTCATAAAATCCTTTTACAATCAAAGAGAACTAAAAGGTCAAACTCAAAGGCCAGTGTTTTTGCAGCACACAATATCATACACCAATAAAAGTTCCATCTCAAGTCTTTAAGGAACCATGAACGTACCCTCCTGTCTTTCCACATTAGCATCCTTCTTTTCTGTAGTAACGTGGAGCCCAGACTGAAGTTAGATACTGAAGCTCAAATGAATTATTTAACAATGTCTGCTTTTATTTCCCTTGAACTTTCTGCCAGTAAAGAACAATACTAAAAAGCATGTAGATGTAAACGCTCCTGAAAATTTTAATATTGGAGGTTGTCAAGCCTTTATTAAAGAAAATAACACTGGTTGGAAGCATTAAATCTTTTTAGGGATGTCAGAACAAATAAACAAAGTTGACCTAGCTAGCCCAGGGCCCTGCTCTTGAAATTACATCTACTGTAACTTCTTCCCTTTGGCTAATTTAGTTTTTTATCTCCTCGGGATGATAAACTCCCAGCCTTGTTTGCTCACTACAAGCCTGCTTGACAGAGGAAGGCAGCCACAGAATAATGATCAGCCTTTTGAACTCTCCAGCTTCCTGCCTTCCAGAAGCTCTTTTACCCATTCACTGGCTCTCTACCGGGATTCTTAGCAAGTATATTACTAAACTTTCCACTTTAATGGAAGACTGACGTGTTTAATTCCATGGAGAGCATAGGTCAGCATGTATTAGTTTCTTATATCATTACTACAGTTTGATTCCATAGAAGGTACCTGAGAAGAGAAGAGAGGGCTACATATATTGGAATCTTGCCTGTTAACTTGCTCTGTATATTAGTCAGGGTTGGTTGTTCTTTTTTTTTTTCCCCTCCCATATTTCTTTGTGTCCAGAGAAATCTGTTTATCATTAAGACACACATCAAAAACCTCATGACCTGGGGAGCTTTTGTAATGTCTCATCTGGTTTTAGGTTGGGCTATGGGTCCTTGGCCTTTGGAAAAGTGTTTTAGCAGGTGTTACTGTTTGGTTCTGAACAGAAAGTAGGATTATTTGGTGAAATGTCTCCCAGAAGGGGGAAATATCATCAACTATCAGAGCCTCAGATTCTTCTCCCTGCTAGTACTTTCAACCCAGCTTATAGCTTTAAACTCAGACCACCTCCACGGTCTGGGCAGTCTGTATGCAAAGACATGGTTCCTCGGGGTAGCAAAAAGTTCTCAAGATGGTTCAAGACTGTTCTGATAACAATGCATTTTCCTTCTGCTTACAACCATATGAAGATCACTAGAAATTTAACATGATGACATCTAATTGGCATTGTCTCTTACCCCTTCCACCACCCAGCCCACCCCGGGGTGGGACTTGGATAAATCAGGTGGTGGCCAATACCTTTCCATACCAACAAGGCCACTTACCAGTGTGGAATGCAATTAAAATTAATTCAACTTCATTCAAAATAAATTTGGGTGGAATAAATATGCGCTGAGTATCTACTTTATGGAAGAAATTCAGATAGACAATGATTTGGTGGGGTCAGGGGTGACTTTCATATTCTGGGAGGGGAGAAAAGTTGTATACACCCTTGATATACATTTTTTTAGACAGTGGAAACCTGTTCCACCTAATTGTCCTCTAGAAGAGACTTTAACAAGTTGGTCTCCCTATCAACATGTAGGTGATAGAAAGGGGTATAGAAGAAGACAGCATTAGGAGTTGGAGCTGGTAATGAGACCATAGCACAAAAAATGAGATTTCCTTTTGAGGTTGATCTCAGTCTAAGCAGCGACCCCATGGATTGTGATTGCTGAATTCAGAGGGTGTTTCTAACGCATAGAAAAAGGCATCCTTACAGACAGGCTCCTTCACTTAATAGCTCTGTGTTCTCTAGCAAGTTACTGAATCTCTGTTTTCTTATCTGTAAAATAGAAATAAGCCCACCTATTTTAATGGGGTTTGTGTGTATTAAACAAAAATACACAGAATAAAAACATCTAGCATAGTCTATGACCCAATGAAATGACAGTGCCCTTTTTTCCTCCCCAATTTCCTCATATTTCTTAAAAGCAAAAAATAAGAGATCAGCTGTCAGGGTCATTATCAACAGGGTCTTTGGGACTAAGGTTCCTTTCTGTGGGTTTGCAGTTCAACCCACGAAGTGTGTCTTCAGCACCTAATATAGTCACAGCGTGCAGGGTGGCCGTTGCCTTTATGAGCCCAGCCCAGCAAAAGAGAGCATCAGCCAACAGATACAAACTAAGTGCTGGTCGAAGTATAAGTATGTGCTTATGGAAGCACAGAAAGGCGGGGAATGAATCATCTCAGGGAGGGAGGAATAGGTCAGAGAAGACTCACAAAAACAGTCGAGCTGTTCCTTAAAGGTTTTCATGGGGGCCAAGAGGACCCCATTATCTTACTTATTTTTTGCTGCAGGAATTCAATATCTGCCCTTCTTTAATTCATAAAAAATTATACAGAAAAACATTTTTTTAAAAGTTCTAACCCATCTGATATGAAACAGAAAAAGATTCATAATGAATATGTCAACACTCCCAAGTTTTTCATTTCTTTTCTAAAGCAATTTCATCTGCAAATGAATTATGCACTCCAGGGCTAGACAGGACCTCCATTTCTACGCTCCAGAAAAATGTGTTTACTTCGCTTTACATTTCTTTTGGCTCCGTTGGAAAGCAGTTGCAATGCAATTTCTGCTCCAGTTTAGGGTGTGAGATGTCAGCTCTCTCTCTCCTTCTCCAGAATAAACCAAAGCTTATAAGCCCAAGCTTAGGGAGTTCATTATTTTTCCCCACGCACATTAAGTACAGAAATCATCTCTCAAGAAAGAAGATAAGGTTCCTGGATTTCTATTTTGTCTGGCATGAAAACCAAAGTTCAATCTGTGAGGCGTTCTATTGTTATATCCTTCTGCAGTGCGCTAAGATCACTCTCAAAGACGGTAACTCTCAAAGCTATTTTTCAGTACAATAGGCTGAGCAAGTTGTTTCTTACGCACAGGTAACTGAAAGCAGGTTCCTCTCTCACAGAAATTTTTCTTCCTTCTGAAAAGTTAATGCACCTCGACAGGCGGTCTGAGGTTCTGAAGGGCTGCATGCTGCCCTTCTGCTCAGGGCAGCCAGAAGTCAGCACTGGGATGGAGTCTGAGGATTTTGATGGACAGTGTCCTGGAGCGGGTCCTGAGCTAGTGTTAAGATGCCCTCTAGTGGTCATCAGCGACCACCAGTGAGAACGGGCAGGAGCAAACGTCCTTGTGAAACCAGCTCAGGTGTGGTTTTCTACAAATGCTCATCGAATCCAGCATTCTGGCTATTGCCCAGGTTATGTGCATCTAATGTGAAATACCATGACGACAGTGGGACTTGGTATTGCTTCTATAAATGGAAGCGTGCTGTCAAGTTCAAAGGCTGCAGCCCAGGGATTCTTCTCACACTTGTACATCTCACTGCTCTGTCCTGAGCCCTGGCACCTGGGAGAGCCTCAAGAAGTGTTTGCTAAGTGACTGAATAAATAAATGGGGCCAGCTTATAAGTAATGGGTTCTGGGCACACACCATGAGCTCAACCCACTGGAGAGTGAGCAGATTCCTTCTGCTTTCCG
Organism: Galeopterus variegatus; assembly: GCF_000696425.1. NCBI lineage: Eukaryota > Metazoa > Chordata > Mammalia > Dermoptera > Cynocephalidae > Galeopterus > Galeopterus variegatus. Next base: position 20,241 of record NW_007742461.1, read on the forward strand.
AGCATATTTGATTTAGATTCTTCCCCCTCATCACTTAGCAAACCAAAAGAATGACCTCTACTCTAACGTCTTTGAGATGAGATTATAATCACAATGTTGGAGGGAGTGGTAATAAAAAAACCTCTTTGTGGGTAGAAGAGAGGGCATGGGCTGGTAGTTCAAAAGGAAAGATGAAGAAAGGACACCAAAAAGGAAGAGAAAGTAGAAGAATGAATAAAACAATTGAATCAGTGGCTGCCAATCTACTCCCGCACCCCTCCTGATGTCACCCAGGGCCCAGCAGAAGTCAAACTGTGAGAGCAAACAGTAGAAATCAGCCCACTCCACCCGCCTGATTCCTGGCCCCCCATGAAAATGGTGCTGGGATCTGAAACTGTCCACCCCACAGCTTCTGCTTGTGCTTGTGTGTGTAACCCCAACAGCCAGACACCACAATGCACAGTGGTGGGAGCAGTGAAGAAGCTCACGGGTTTCTGCAGCCTCCAACATCCAGACCATCTCTGAAAACCTGTCCTGCTACCGGAGATGGATGCAAAGGGGGACCTGCATCCTACCGATCAGAAGATGCATAAATGGAAATGCAACAAAAGTGGAGGAGGGGAGGATGTAAGCCAGAGACAATGTTGGGGTGCCCTGCTCTCCTCTCATTCCCAGGACTTTCCCGTGCATTTGCTGTGGGTATCATGCCAGTCCAGCTCTACGATGGCACAGGGTCCAGGCTGGTACAGTGGAGGAGCTTGGCCTCTGAAAGCCCACAGACCTCTGTGCTATCTACCCACCAGGCATGTGTCCTCTTAGACCCTATAACTTGATCTCTGTGCCTCAGTTTCCTCAACTGTAAAAATGGGGCAAATAAGAGTACGTGCCCGCAGAGTTGTGTGCAGATTAATTGAAATACCATGTGTAAAGTACCTAAGGTGGGATCTGACCTGGAGTTGACCTTCAAGAAATGTTAGATGCTGATAATGTTGAGGAAGAGGACGAAGTGGACCAAATCTTTTTCTACTCCTGGAAAATTCTCTGCACTTTTTCTCCTCACAAATCCTTTCAGCAGCTTCTTATTTATTCTCAAGATTTCCAAGGGAACCCAAGCAGAATGTCAGGAACTTGACCTTCTTTAGAAGATTAATTAGAGGAGAGCTAGGATTAGGGCAAGGTACAGAGTGGGTCTCGGGTCACCATGAGGTTCAAGATCTACAGACTCACCCAAGCCTTTCCTGGAGCAGATCTGAACACATGATCCAAGTTCAAAGCCAAAGCTATTAGTCTTCCAGGCTAAGAATCAATCTCAGCCCATTTTGTTATGGCTGTAACCCCCCCGCAACACACGCGCACGCGCACGTTCTCTCTCTCTCTCTCTCTCTCTCTCTCTCTCTCTCTCTCTCTCTCC
>NW_007742462.1:0-373 GCF_000696425.1 Galeopterus variegatus
GTAAACTCACCAGACCAAGCTCATCGATCTAAGTAATCTCATCAAACCAAGCTCATCGATCAAAGAAACTCATCAGACCAAGCTCATCAATCTAAGTAAACTCACCAGACCAAGCTAATCAATCTAAGTAAACTCAAGGGACCAAGCCAATCGATCTAAATAAACTAAACAGACCAAACTCATTGATCTAAGTAAACTCATCGGACCAAGCTAATCGATCTAAGTAAACTCATAAGAGCAAGCCCTTCGATCTTAATAAACTCATCATACCAAGCTCATTGATCTAAGTAAACTCATCAGACCGAGCACATTGATCTAAGTAAACTCTTCATACGAAGCACATCGATCTAAGTAAACTCATCAGACCAAGCTC
>NW_007742462.1:4810-5157 GCF_000696425.1 Galeopterus variegatus
GCCAATCGATCTAAGTATACTCATCGGACCAAGCTAATCGATTCTAAGTTAACTCACGAGACCAAGCCAATCGATCTAAGTATACTCATCAGACCAAGCTAATCAATCAAGGAGAAATAATCAGACCAAGCTAGTCGATCTAGGAAAACTAATCAGACCAAGCTAATCGATCCAGGAAAACTAATCAGACCAAGCTAATCAATCTAGGAAAAATAATCAGACCAAGCTAATCAATCTAGGAATAATAATCAGAACAAACTAATCGATCCTGGCAAACTAATCAGACAATGCTAGTCGATCTAGGAAAACTAATCAGCCCCAAATAATCCATCCAGGAAAACTAATCA
>NW_007742462.1:5979-6851 GCF_000696425.1 Galeopterus variegatus
AACTGATCCTGGAAAACTAATTAGACCAAGCTAATCGATCCTTGCAAACTAATCAGACCAAGCTAATCGATCTATGAAAACTAATCAGACCAAGTTATTCGATCTAGGAAAACAAATCAGACCAAGCCAATCGATCTAGGAAAACTAATCAGACCAAGCTAATCGATCCTTGCAAACTAATCAGACCAAGCTAATCGATCTAGGAAAACTAATCAGACCAAACTAACCGATCATGGGAAAATAATCAGACCAAGCTAATCGATCTAGGAAAACTAATCAGACCAAGCTACTCTATCTAGCAAAACTTTTCAGACCAATCTCATCGATCTAGGTAAACTCATCAGACCCAGCCCATCGATCTACGTGATCTCATCAGAGCCAGTTAATCGATCTAAGTAAACTCATAAGAGCAAGCCCTTCGATCTAAATAAACTCATCATACCAAGCTCATCGATCTAAGTAAACTCATCAGACCGAGCACATCCATCTAAGTAAACTCTTCATACGAAGCACATTGATCTACGTAAACTCAACTGACCGAGCAATCAATCTAAGTAAACTCCTCAGACCAAGCTCATGGATCTAACTAAACCCAAAAGAGGAAGCTCATCGATCTCCTTAAACTCATCAGACCGAGCACATCGATCTATGTAAACTCTTCATACGAAGCACATCGATCTAAGTAAACTCAACTGACAGAGCACTTCAATCTAAGTAAACTCATCAGACCAAGCTCATGGATCTAACTAAACCCAAAAGAGGAAGCTCATCGATCTCCTTAAACTCATCAGACCAAGCTCATCGATATATGTAAATTCAACAGAGCAAGCTCATCGATGTATGTAAACTCATCAGACCAAGCTCATCGATCT
>NW_007742462.1:12401-13147 GCF_000696425.1 Galeopterus variegatus
CACATCGATCTAAATAATCTCATCAGACCAAGCTCATCAATCTAAGTTAACTCATTAGACCTAGCTCACTGATATATTTAAACTCAACAGAGGAAGCTAATCGATCTAAGTACACTCATCAGACGAAGCCCATTGATCTAAGAAAGCTCATCACACCAAGCTCATCAATCTAAGTAAACTCACCAGACCAAGCTAATCGATCTAAGTAAACTCATCAGACCAAGCTCATCGATCTAAGTAAACTAATCAGAGACAGCTAATCGATCTGAGTAAACTCATCAAACCAAGCTAATCAATCTAGGAAAAATAATTAGACCAAGCTAATCGATCTAGGAATAATAATCAGACCAAACTAATCAATCCTGGCAAACTAATCAGACCAAGCTAATCGATCTAGGAAAACTAATCAGACCCAATTAATCCATCCAGGAAAACTAATCAGACCAAGCTAATTGATCTAGAAAAACTAATCAGACCAGGTTAATTGATCTAGGAAAACTAATCAGACCAAACTAACCGATCCTGGAAAACTAATCAGACCCAATTAATCCATCCAGGAAAACTAATCAGACCAAACTAACCGATCCTGGAAAACTAATCAGACCAAGCTAATCGACCCTGGCAAACTAATCAGACCAAGATAATCGATCTATGAAAACTAATCAGACCAAATTAATCGATCTATGAAAACTAATCAGACCAAGCTAATCAATCTAGGAAAACTAATAAGACCCAACTAATCGATA
>NW_007742462.1:15009-15246 GCF_000696425.1 Galeopterus variegatus
CTAGAAAAACTAATCAGACCAAGTTAATCGATCTAGGAAAACTAATCAGACCAAACTAACCAATCCTGGAAAACTAAATAGACCAAGCTAATCGATCCTGGCAAACTAATCAGACCAAGATAATCGATCTATGAAAACTAAGCAGACCAAGTTAATCGATCTAGGAGAACTAATCCGACCAAGCTAATCAATCTAGGAAAACTAATAAGACCCAACTAATCGATATAGGAAAACTAA
>NW_007742462.1:17311-18014 GCF_000696425.1 Galeopterus variegatus
CCAAGCTAGTCGATCTAGGAAAACTAATCAGACCCAACTAATCCATCTTTGAATACTAATCTGACCCAACTACTCAATCAAGGAAAACTTATCAGACCCAACTAATCAATCTAGTAAAACTATACAGACCCAACAAATTGATGTAGGAAAACTAATCAGACAAAGTGATTCGATCTAGGAAAACTAATGAGACCAAGGCAATCGATCTAGGAAAAATAATCAGACCAAGCTAATTGATCTAGTATAAGTAATCAGACCAACGTAATCAATCTAGGAAAACTAATCATACCAAGCTACTCTATCTAGCAAAACTTATCAGACCAAGTTCATTGACCTAGGTAAACGCATCAGACCCAGCCCATCGATCTAAGTAAACTCATCATACCAAGCTCATCGATCAACGTATACTCATCAGAGCAAGCAAATCCATCAAACTAAACTCATCAGACCAATCTCATCAATCTAAGTAAACTCGTCACACCAAGCTCATCGATCTAAGTAAACTCATCAGACCCAGCTATTCGATCTAATAAATCTCATCGGACAAAGCTAATTGATTTCAGTTAACTCATCTGACAAAGCTCATCGATCTAAGTAAACTCACGAGAATAAGCCCATCGATCTAAGTAAACTCATCAGACCAAGCTCATCGATCTAAGTAATCTCATCAAACCAAGCTCATCGATCTAAGGAAACTCATCAG
>NW_007742462.1:18327-19009 GCF_000696425.1 Galeopterus variegatus
GATCTAAGTACACTCATCAGACGAAGCCCATTGATCTAAGAAAACTCATCACACCAAGCTCATCAATCTAAGTAAACTCACAGACCAAGCTCATCGATCTAAGTAATCTCATCAAACCAAGCTCATTGATCTAAGGAAACTCATCAGACCAAGCTCATCAATCTAAGTAAACTCACCAGAGCAAGCTAATCGATCTAAGTACACTCATCAGACGAAGCCCATTGATCTAAGAAAACTCATCACACCAAGCTCATCAATCTAAGTAAACTCACAGACCAAGCTCATCGATCTAAGTAATCTCATCAAACCAAGCTCATCGATCTAAGGAAACTCATCAGACCAAGCTCATCCATCTAAGTAAACTCACCAGAGCAAGCTAATCGATCTAAGTACACTCATCAGACGAAGCCCATTGATCTAATAAAACTCATCACACCAAGCTCATCAATCTAAGTAAACTCACCAGACCAAGCTCATCGATCTAAGTAAACTCAAGGGACCAAGCCAATCGATCTAAGTAAACTTAACAGACCAAGCTCATTGATCTAATAAAACTCATCGGACCAAGCTAATCGATCTAAGTAAACTCAGAAGACCAAGCCAATCGATCTAAGTAAACTCATCAGACCAAGCTGATCGATCTAAGTAAACTCATCAGACACAGCTAATCGATCTGAGTAAA
>NW_007742462.1:20915-21630 GCF_000696425.1 Galeopterus variegatus
CAAGCTAATCGATCTAGAAAAACTAATCAGACCAAAGTAATCGATCTAGGAAAACTAATCAAACCAAACTAACTGATCCTGGAAAACTACTCAGACCAAGCTAATCGATCCTGGCAAACTAATCAGACCAAGCTAATTGATCTAGGAATACTAATCAGACCCAACTAATCGATATATGAAACAAATCAGACCAAGCCAATCGATCTAGGAAAGCTAATCAGACCGAGCGAATCGATCCAAGAAACCTAATCAGACCAAGCTAATCGATCTAAGAAAACTAACCCGACAAAGATAATCGATCTCGGAATACTAATCAGACCAAGCTAGTCGATCTAGGAGTACTAATCAGACCCAACTAATCCATCTTGGAAAACTAATCTGACCCAACTACTCAATCTAGGAAAACTTATCAGACCCAAGTAATCGATCTGGTTAAACTATTCAGACCCAAACAATTGATGTAGGAAAACTAATCAGACAAAATTATTCGATTTAGGAAAACTAATGAGACCAAGGCTATCGATCTAGGAAAAATAATCAGACCAAGCTAATGGATCTAGTACAAGTAATCAGACCAACATAACCTATCTAGGAAAACTAATCAGACCAAGCTACTCTATCAAGCAAAACTTCTCAGACCAAGCTCATCGATCGAGGTAAACTCATCAGACCCAGCCCATCGATCTAAGTGAAATCATCAGAGCAAGCTAATCGA
>NW_007742463.1:0-6102 GCF_000696425.1 Galeopterus variegatus
AACTATTTCGTTAGATTTACAACTACATATAAGTATACAATAATCAATTTTATTTCTGTATACTATACTAGCAATGAACACGGGGACACCAAAATTAAAAATACAATACTGTTTACAATCACTCAAAAAAACGTGTTTTCTACTGTTGTTGGGTAGAGTATTCTAGAAATATCAATTATATAATTGTGTTGTTGGGTTCTTCTGTTTGCTTGCTACTTTTCTGTCTTTCAATTTTTGAGTGAGGGGTGTTGAAGATTCCAACTGTAATTGTAGATTTGTCTCTTTCAGTTCTATCAGTTTTTACTTCACATATTTTATAGTTTTGTTGTTTGGTGCACACACATTTAGGATTGCTATGTCCTATTAGTGGATTGACCATTTTATTTATGTAGTGTCCTCTGTCTCTGGTAATTTTTGCTATGAAGTCTTAATTTATCTGATATTAATATCACCAATCCTGCCTTCCTTTGGTAAATATTTGCATCTTTTCCCATCCTTTTAAAGATGGGACCTGCCATCTTTAAACCTGCCTATATCATTATATTTGTAGTGAATTTTTTAAAACAGCATATACTTTTAAATCATGTTTTTTTAAAGCCAATCTGTGCTTTAATTGATGTACTTAGCCCATCTACATTTATTTTAGTTTTTGATATATTAGTGCTGACATTTTATTTTCTGTTTTCTGTTCTTTCTCTGTTTTTTGTTTGTTTTCTTTCTTTTTTTTATTTAGTGTTTGTTAGTGTCTCTCCTTGTATAAATTTTTTTAATGTTTGCCCCAGATATTACATTAAATATCCATAACCTGTCACAGTCTACTGGTATCATCATATACTTGTTTGAGTCAAATGTAGTAACTACCTTCTTTTATGTCCCTTAACTCTCCCCATTTATGATATAATTTTCTCATTTTCTTCACATAAACAGTGTTATAACTTTTACTTCAACTATCAGACATAATTATAAAACCCAAGAAGCTAAGAAAAGCCTATTGTATTTATCTAATTTTTGCTTATCATATTTTTTTCCCTTTTTCATGTTTCAAGATTTTTTTCTTTTGCCATTTCTTTTCTGCTTATAGAACCTCCTTTAATCATTCTTTTAGGAGAGATCTGCTGGTGATAAATTCTCTTGGTTTTCCTTTTTCTGAGCAGTTATTGATTTTTTCTTTATTCTTCACAAATATTTTTACTAGGTGTAGGTTTCTGGGTTAATAGTTCTTTTCTTTCAGCACCCGAAAAATATTGTGCCACTTCAACTGGCCTCCACAGTGTGTAATGAGTAATTCTCCATCATTGAAATTGTTTCCCCCCACCGCCCCGTAGGTAAGGTACCATTTTCCTTTGGCTGGTTTTGAGTTTTTTTTTTTTTTGCTTTAGTGTTCAGAAGTTTAATCATGATGTGTCTTGGTGTGGATTTCTTTGGGTTTATCCTTCTTGAGATGCACTCAGCTCCTCGATTCTCTAGGCTTATGTCTTGTGCCAAATTTTCAGCCGTTATTTCTTCAAGTATGTTTTCAGTCTGCCCTCTTTCTCCTGTCCCTCCAGGACACTGCTGACATGAATGTTCAGTCTTTTGTTGTAGCCCCACAGGTCCCTGAGGTCCTTTTTATTTTTTTAGTCTGTTTTCTTCCTGTTATTCAGACTTGGTAATTTCTAATTTTCTATCTGCAGGTTCACTGATTCTTTCCTCCCTTCCCTCCATTTTGCTCTTGAGCCCATTCACTGACTTAATATTCCAGTTATTATGGTTTTTAGTTCTAAACTTTCCATTTGGCTCGTCTTTAGATCTTTTGTTTCTTGCTGAGACTTCCTATTTTTCATTTGTTTCAATTGTGTTTGTAATTGCTTGATGAAGTATTTTTATGGTGGCTGCTGTGAAGTCTTGCTCAGATCATTCTAACATCTCTATCCTCTTGGTGTTGGCATTGGTGGATTGTCTTTTTACATTCAATTTGAGATCATCCTAGTTCTTGGTATGAGTGAATTTGGAATGAAACCTGGATATTTTTGTATTATGTTATGAGACTTTGGCTCTTATTTGAATCTTCTGTTTTTGCTGGTTTTCTCTGATGCTGCTCTGGCAAGTTGTGGGGGTAGAAGTTCGGGTTCCCTACCTAACCTCATTAACACCCAAGGGGAGTAGCCCCTTGTTACCGACCGTCAGGGTCCAGGCTCCCTGCTTTGCCTCCTCTGACACCCTCCAGCAGGGAGGAGAAGGGGTGCCTCATTATTGGCAGGTGTGGGTGGAAGTCCAGACTCCCCCACTGTTTGGGTGGGAGTGGGGTGGGGGCATGTTACCAACCAGTGGGGGTGGTAGTCTTGGCTCCCCACTTGGCTCCTCTGATGCCATCCTGGCAGAGGGGTTAGGGTGCCTTCTTATAGCTTCACAAGGGTGGGCATCTAGGCTCCCACTTGGCCTTCCCTGGAGTGGGTGGAGGTGTTCTTAGTGGTATTGGCTGGAGTAGTGTCGTTATTGCCTAAAATTTTTCTTTATTATGAGGCTGCTCCTTCCCGGTCCCTTGGCTAGGCAGAGCAGCTTTTGTTGGGTATTTTTTTTTTTTTTTGTCCTGCACCTGTTGGTTTTTCCAGGTTGCCACCTCTTCAGCTCCAAGTCTGTGATATATGAGCCAAAAAGAAAACGTAGTGCACACATACCATGTTGCTCCTCTGGTTCTGGGGTCTCCAGCTGGTCTGTCTGCTTCTCTCTACCTTTTGTAGTCTCACTTAGTTTGTTTTATCTATAATGTCCAGAGGTTTTAAATATATTTAGTAGACATATGGAGAAAAATACATCTACTCCCTCTTCTGAGAAGCAGAAGTCTTGAGATCATTGATTTTTATTATTATTTATTTTATTTATTTATTTTATTTTTAAAGATGACCGGTAAGGGGATCTTAACCCTTGACTTGGTGTTGTCAGCACCATGCTCACCCAGTGAGCAAACCAGCCATCCCTATATGGGATCCAAGCCCGTGGCCTTGGTGTTATCAGCACCGCACTCTCCCGAGTGAGCCACAGGCCGGCCCGAGATCATTGATTTTTAAAACCACCACATTACCAGGTGGTTTTGTTGTGAGAATCAAATGACATTGTGCCTGTAAAATTAGAATAGCTGCTGGGACATGGTAGAATCTAAGAAACAATAGCTCTCATTAATCCTGATGTGGACGTTGGTACAAGGTGGGCATGGCCTCATCCTGGGTACCATGGTACTGTGGTAATGGACAGGTGGGGTAGACAGGGAGTCTAGCCTAGAGCAGGCACTTGAGAAGCCCCCACTCCTGTCTCCTTCTGTCCACAGAATCTGCAGTGCCAGGGAGCCAGAGGGGTCCCAGTCACCCCTTGTCTTAGCTCTTTCCTTCTGGAGCAGGTTGCGCTCAGGCACAGGGATGACCCATGTTCTCCCTCAGGGGTCTGAGCTCACTGGCTTCTGCCAAATCAGGACCTTCTCAGGCTGTGGAGATCAATCCCTGACACATTTGCTCAGCCTCTTGTTTTCTTTGTGCCTGTGTCAGGAGACAGTGGAAGAAACCATGAAGAGGAGGCAGCTGAGAGAGTGGGAGGCCCGGAGGTGAGTCTGTGTATCAAGTGGCCCCTGGTGCCAGGCACCCTGAGGTCTGTGGTGCCACCAACACCTATTTTTTTCCTAGGACTGCATCCTTTTTTTTTTTTTCTATCTTAGGATAATTCACTTAGTTTAGAACCTCTGGACTAGTGGCTCCAGGAGTGAGCGTGTGGCCACTGTGCTGGAGAAGAGCTCTGGTCCCCCTCTGTACCACCCTCTGGTCTCACGAGTGACAGTACAGGCCCAAGGGTTTCCCAAGTACATGCCATCTATGTCAGATGATGGCCCTGGATCTTTATTTTTATCAAGTTTTTCAGATGTAGATTCTTTATTTACAAATTCTTTACAAATGAAATAGATGCCAATTGTGTAAAACTTTTCATAGAAAAAAAAGTATGAAAGGAAAACTAAGTTATCCATAATTCCTCTTCTTATTGCAAATGTAAAAAAATTCAAGTGCTTTAAAGTGAAAATATTGGAAAGATATTCTAGCTTGAGGTAAACGTGCAGCAGTGCCCTTGAGGTGGGTACCAGGGGACTTTCTTGCTGGATCTGTCCTTGGAGGTCTCCCCAGCTCATGTTCCCTGCTATTCCAGCTGAGGGTGTACACTCCTGCCAGCCAACCATGGCGGGGAAGGCCACCCCTCATAAGGGCAATGTAAAACCATTTCAAAAAGTGTAAGGAAAGACAAGGGAAAATAATCCATATTCTCACTACCTAATTATGGGTTTGGGTTTGTCTTCTCGGGTTATCCATATTTGTGCATATTTTACATAATCATAGTATTCATCTAATTTTGCATTTTTCTACTTAATAACCATTTGAAATAGTTCTGAACAGCCTTTCTAAACTGTATAGTACTTAATTGGCAATTTCCCTTCTTTTTGAACTATAGGTTACTTCCAGTTTTTTGCTATTACATATAAGGTTGCAATGAATAACTGCACACAGCAAGTTTTGTCTTGCTTGTTCCTTTGAATTGTTGTTTTGGGATAATTTCTTGGTACTGAGATTTGGGGACTACCCATTTTATGTCATACATTGCCATAAGCAGTTTGTGTTGATTCCACTGCCTTCTAGCATTGTTGTATGTGTACGTTCTGCTAAAAAGTCAGAAGTGAAAACAAATAGTACAATGACTTAGTTAGCATTTCTTTGAAACTGTCAGCTTTTAGCATTTTCCCAAATGTTTGGCTTCTTGTTGTGCTGCTTCCTGTTGAAGACCTGCATTTTATGTCATTGCAGAAGAGACATCCTCTTTGATTATGAGCAGTATGAATATCATGGGACATCAGTAAGTATGAATAGGTGTAATTCACCATAAAGTTCTGACTATAGGGGTCAGTGTCTTAAAACATGAGGAAGAAGCACAGGTTTTAGAGCCACAAACGCCTGGTTTGAATCTGAGCTTCACAGCTTCTCACTGTGTGACCTCATGCAGATGGTGCAGCCTCTTTCTCTGTAAAGTGAAGAGAATAATCCTTATTTCAGAGGCAATTGTTAAGATGGTCCCTTGTACCTAATAGATGCTCAGAGAACAGCAGCTGTTATTTTGGTTCATAATCAAAAATATTGCACGAGTCTGTACTAATCTCTGTGCAAGAATAAAAACTCTAAAGACTTATAACAGCACATTAGTGTCTGTGTTTTACAGAACAGAATTTATTGTAGAAAGTCTATGTTGACTCCAAGAGTGTTGAGTGGAGCTCAGGGCCCTAGGAAATAAGTTTCCAGTAAAACATCCTGTATTTAGTCTTAGAATTTGACCCTGGAACTTTGAACTCTGAACACCGTATTTCCAATGCCCCTTTTATTATCAAGGTTCCATTGTCCTTTGAAGGATCATCCTCTTGCCCTCTTTGCTCAGCCCTGGCAAATGGAAAGTTCTAAGCAGTAGGTGGGAAGGGAGTTGATTCTTGCTCAGACAAGATGCCCATCTCCCTCCAGATATGTAGACGGCCCCCTTGGAAGTCCTCTGGAGGAAGCCCAACTTCTCACAGCTAAGGGGACTTTAGAGTCTTCTGATCATACTCTGATACCCCTTACAGTCTCCTACCAAACCCAGACCTTCCGCCCACAGGGAGCTAAATTCTTACATCCATGGACAGACCTATTGGAAAGATCTTCCTCACATGGGGTCCTGAGGCCCCTCCCTCTTTAACATCTAAGTAACTGGAACCAGGGCCCTGCCTCACTTGGCCTTCCTGGAAGGTGTTCAGAACCGCCAGACAGCCAGGAAAAGTGTGTGGATGCAAGGGCCAGGCAAATGATGGGGTCCCCTGACCTCAGGCTTCAGTGCTGGCCTTTGGCATCACTGAGGGGCCCAGTGATATGTGTAGAGACCCTGGCCCAGTACCACACCTGGGCTGTCTCCCATCCTTCCCTTGCTGCAGGATGAAGTACACAGATTGTAATGACTTTAGTTAGCAGAGGAGAACACATGGGTCAGCAGAGTTACTCTCATTCTTCCTCCCCTTGGTTTAGTGTGTACTACTTCCCCAGATTGGGCTGGAATTCACCTGCGTACCCTGGC
>NW_007742463.1:9952-21622 GCF_000696425.1 Galeopterus variegatus
CACTTATGGGCTCTGTCCACTTGACTGTGTGGGCTGGCAGGTGGGGCCATGGTCTCCACAACGCCCACTCTCAGGAGGTGTCAAATAAGAACGGGAGGAGGGCGAGGCCAGAGCCCGCCTCTCCCACCTCTGCCGCTCATGTTCCCCCGGCTGCCTGGTTTTGCCCACTCTCAGGAGGTGTCAAATAAGAACAGGGGAGGTGGGCGAGGCCAGAGCCCGCCTCTCCCACCTCTGCCGCTCATGTTCCCCCGGCTGCCTGGTTTCTATGCAGGGGATGGCCAACCCTCCTTAGTCCTTGTATAGGAATAGTCCATGTGGTAGGCAGCCCACTGCACGTGAGTGCAAAGGGATGCCCTGAGCCAGCTGGGCCCAGCCTGCTGTGTGAGGCTAGGAGGTAGCCAGCCCAGCCTTCGGTGCTTTCTTTCTAGAATGAAGTATGTGACTGACGTTGGCATCCTGCAGCGCCATGTGTCCCGGCACAACCACCGAAATGAGGATGAGGAGAACACCCTCTCTGTAGCCCAGCCTTCGGTGCTTTCTTTCTAGAATGAAGTATGTGACTGACGTTGGCATTCTGCAGCGCCATGTGTCCCGGCACAACCACCGAAATGAGGATGAGGAGAACACCCTCTCTGTGGACTGCACACGGATCTCCTTTGAGTATGAGTATCCTTGTGGCTGGGGCTCTCGGCATGCAGCCAGCACCCCCTGCCTCCGTTGTTGTGCTCAGTGGGCGCTGTTTGCTTAGTCACCCTCTGCAGGCCCCAGCCCACATCCCCATGTGGCTGGTGTGCTCGTTGGTCACAGGGCTGCTTGTCTGAGTTGTGTAGGAAGCTTCTGAGAGTTGAGTTAGGGAGGGCGGCGGTCCTGGGTTCCAGGATTCAGGAGGGGCAGCAATGAGGACAGAGCACACCGAGCATCAGAGCCATGCTTGCAGTTTGAAGGTGGCAGGGTGCCAGCATAACCGCACGAAGCAGGCAGGGCCAGCCTATGTCCTGTGCAGGAGAGGTCTGTGGTGGGGGAACCATCCACCCTCACAGCCATGTGCACAGTGCTAGGGGTGGTGAAGGGTGAGTTCAAGAAGAGGGGAGAGAATGGGGGGCTTTGTGGATGGGATCCCTGCAGAGGGTTCTTGGGAGGAACAGGTGGTGGAGAAGGCTGGGCTAAATGGAGATAGAGGGGGCAGAAGATGATGACTGCAGAGCTGGCAACCTCAACCTCTTGTGTCCTATGTGGCCGTGACTGCTCTCTGTGGCCACGGTACATGGGGTCTGCAGAACCCCTGCACCTCATTTTCTCTCTCTGTCAAATGGGGATAATGGTGTGCACCTTTTGCCTCATAAGCTCTCTATATGGGTTAAATCAAGCTAAGAAGGTCAAAGAGCTCCAGGTTACCCTTGCATGGGGTAGCCATGCGCTGCTGAGATCGCAGGTTGCTGTGCAACACAGTTCTGGGTGGGCTGGTGGGTGCCACGCGTGCTCCTTGACCTCAGGCCCAGCCTCCGCCTGGTGCTGTACCAGCACTGGTCCCTCCATGACAGCCTGTGTAACACCAGCTACACCGCGGCCAGGTTCAAGCTCTGGTCCGTGCAAGGGCAGAAGCGGCTCCAGGAGTTCCTCGCAGACATGGGGTGAGTGACTGCCTTGGTCTGCAGCCCCTAGCCCCGGCCAACCCCCGAGGGAAAAGCCCTCCACTTTCTGGTGACCAACTTGGTTCTAATATGCAGCTGCTGCCTATTCCACCATAAGTTTCTTGCCTCTAGATCCCAGAATGTCGCTGGAATGCACTTGCTGTCACCTTCCTCATTTTTCCCCACCGTGGCCCCTGTTGCAGGGTTTTTTCCTTCCTGTTGGTGTTTCTGCGATCTCACTGGTGTGACCTGGGTTTGCTCTTTCCAGCCTTCCCCTGAAACAGGTGAAGCAGAAGTTTCAGTCCATGGACATTGCCTTGAAGGAGAATTTGCAGGAAATGATTGAAGAGTCTGCAAATAAATTTGGGTAAACACACATTTTTCTGGACTAAGCTTCTTTAAAAGTTAAGGCTTCTGCTTTAACCACATTCCTAAAATAATGCAAAAAAAAAGCCAAGAATGTACAAATGAGTACGACCTGAGTCTGGCCATTCCTGAAGTTTTGAGTCCTCTTTGGGTTAAAAAAAAATTTTTTAAAGCGGGGGGGCTTCTTAATATGCCTATGAGATTTAGGATACTTCAGTCCTGGGGCTGCAGTGTGGAACTGTGAGTTGTACCCAGCCTGTTCCTCACTGGAAATAGGAAACAGGTCCTCACTGGAGACAGGAAATGGGCCACCAGGGCCAGAGTCAGGAGAGCTTGGCCCGACCAGGTTCTCAGGTACCACTGGAGGCCCTGTGCCTGGCTGCTCCTGCCCCAGCATAACAGCTAGCTGGGGTACGGGAGAGGATCCTTCATAGACTCCCAGGCCCAATGGGCTGGCTCTGCCCCAGGCTCACTGAACAGCTGAGCACTCGGCCGCTCTGGGCTGCAGGGCTGGTGTATCTTATATGTGGGCATTCTGACCCGCCTCATCCTCTGAGCAGAAGGTCATGCTGGGAGCATTAGTGGGGACCTGTGAGGGACATTAGAACATCTGCTGGCCTGGCCTGGTGGTAAGAGCTTACCCACAACTTGAGGGTGACAGCCGCATTGCTTCCTCCCATGACAGGATGAAGGACATGCGTGTGCAGACTTTCAGCATTCATTTTGGGTTCAAGCATAAGTTCCTGGCCAGTGATGTGGTCTTCGCCACCATGTCTCTGATGGAGAACCCCGAGAAGGACAGCTCAGGGACGGATCACTTCATCCAGGCTCTGGATAGTCTCTCCAGGTAGTGGGTGTGGCCTTGGTTCCCCTCAGGGGACACCTCAGGTCCTCAGCCTCATACTGGTCAGGGTGGCCAGTGGCATGGAACCCCAAGGCATGGACCCCCAAGGCATGGGAGTGACTGTCCTGCAGAAACTGTTTGTGTGAATAGGAAGCACAGCCACCAGAACAGGTGGACTTCACACATTGCCTTCCCAACTTCAGTACTAGTCACTTTTTCTTGAATCCTTTTCATCTCTTCTTTTGTCTTTTTGATTTAAAAAATTTTCTTCTTCTTTCACCTTCTATATTTTTAAAGTCATTATTTGTTGTTTTTATTTATTCTTGTGTCTCTTCTAGCTTAGTCTTAATTTCTCAATTATTTTTCCTTTGTTTCTAAGGAAATAAAGTCCTTTCTTATCTCACTTCCTGAGACATCCTGTATTGCTTTTTATTCATGTCTTTGAGTTTGTTTTGAAATAGAACATGACAGTTTTGATCTTTTTTTGGCATGTCTTTGTAGTGTGCCTTCATTGTTGAGCAAGGTTTTCTGCTTCTTTTTCTCTTTTTTCTAATAGTGACTTTGAGGAGATTTGACCTTGGTACTTTGCCGTTGTTCGTTTACTTGTGAATTTTGTTTCCCTGACTTTTTGGAAGGAGGCATGATTCAGACAGCTTTTCCTGCTTCATCGAGCTGCTACTTCTGTTACTTTTGTGCAGTGGCAAAAATGTATGCAGGCCTGCTTTCTGGGATTTCCTGGTTCTGCCCCTTTGCACACTTTTTTTTACACAGCTTTATGGAGATGTAATTCACATACCATACAATTCACCCATGTAAAGTGTCCAATGCAGTGGCTTTTAGTATATTCACAAGGTTCTGTGACAATCACCACTGTGTAATTTTAGAACATTTTCATTGTCCCACAAAGAAACTCCGTACCTCTTAGCCATCACCTCTCAGCCTCTGGCAATCATTAATCTACTTTCTGTCTCTGTGGATTTGCTATTCTGGGCATTTCATACAAATGGAATCATAATATGTGCTCCTTTGTGACAGGTTTCTTTCACAAAGCATAACGTTGGCAAGTTTCATCCATGTTGTAGCATGTATCAGGACTTCATGTCTTATCATTGTGAGTAATATTCCATTGGATGGATAAATGCCACATTTTATTATCCATTTATCAGTTGATGAGCATATGGGTGGATTTCACTTTTTGACTGTTATGAATAATGCTGCTGTAAGTCTACATGTACAAGTTTGGGGAGTCATGTTTTCATTTCTCTTGGTTGTATACCTAGGAGTAGAATTGCTAGGTCGTGTGGTTACTCTAGGTTAACCCTACAGGCACCTTCCTGGGCCCTCCTGTGGCGATCTTCTCTGTTGGCTTTCAGTCTCCTGTCTTCTGATGCCAGCACCCTTCCTACTTCTTGTTCCCATTGCCATGGGCTTATACATTTTTTGTTCCTTCCTTTCATGTGAAAGGAAACTGAGGAGGGAGAGAAGATAAACTCTTATCCCCAAGCCCCTTCCTGAACCAGAAGCTGAGCAATCTCTTGGTAACTTTGATGACTTACCTGGAGTTCCCAACGAGCACATCCAAAGCCACATGTCTGCCCTGTTACAGGAGTAACCTGGACAAGCTGTACCATGGCCTGGAACTCGCCAAGAAGCAGCTGCAAGCCACCCAGCAGACCATCGCCAGCTGCCTCTGCACCAACCTCGTCATCTCCCAGGGGCCTTTCCTTTACTGCTCTCTCATGGAGGTCAGGCCTCCTGCAGATGCACAGGTGTTGGGCCACGGGCCACGCCTACCAATGGCCTCATCTGACTGTCTGTGTCCCCCTCCCCAGGGCACTCCAGATGTCATATTGTTCTCCAAGCCAGCATCCCTGAGCCTGCTCAGCAGGAACCTGCTCAAGTCCTTTGTGTGTTCGGTGAGGAGCTCGGTGGACAAGTACTGTGGTACAGGAGGGTAGATGCTTGGAGAACACTCTGCACTGGGCATTAGATTCTAGCCTTGGGGTATTTGTGACCGTTCACCATCTTCAGGGTCTGGGCACATCCCTTACTTTTTCTGAGCTGTGTTTCCTCAGCTGACCCCTAGGAACCTTCTGCTTCCCTCAAGCTCTGATTTCATCACTCACTGTCCAAGTCACTTGGACGAGTAGGGAGGAGCCCACACAGAGCAAAGCAGGCTGGAACTTGTGTTCAGCTGTGGCAGATCAGGAAGAGGTGGGGTTGGATGTAGCACAGACTTGCTTCCCAGCAAAAGTTTGTATTTTAGGCTAATTTTCTTCCATGTGGTCTAACACTCTTCTCTGCGTTGGCCTAAAATGCACCCCTCAGCTCAGCTGTCCTTATCCAGCTGACAGCAGTCTCCTCCTATATTTTAGGCTAATTTTCTTCCATGTGGTCTAACACTCTTCTCTGTGTTGGCCTAAAATGCACCCCTCAGCTCAGCTGTCCTTATCCAGCTGACAGCAGTCTCCTCCTGGGTGTGGCTATGGAAAGGACGGTCTAGCACATTCCAGTAATCAAAGTCTTGCTCTGTTTCCAGAATGAGGGTTTATGCTGGGGGCTATTTTAAATGAAATGTGTAATAGGATGTCGAAATTTTCTCAGGCTGCTGAGCTAACCAATCAAATGATTATATGAGTGTTCTATGAATACAAATAATGTCAAAAGATGAACTAGGGATGAAACATGAGCCTCAAAGTTCTATAGGCTGTATTTACATCTCAGCCTCATTTACCAGGTAGATCATCTGACCGCTGAGCCTTAGTTTCCTCATCTATAAAGTGGGGGAACAAATACCCAATTCACAGGATTTATTCATTCATCAGACATTTATTGAGCAACCACCATCTACCAGGCCCTGTTTTCATACAGTGACCAATTGTCCCTATTCTCGTCTAGGAGGCCCCTTAGTCCTAGACAAACTGGGACGATTGGTCATCTTGGTGGCAGGGTGTGGGTGCCGCAGGAACACCAATTGTCTCCATCCTGAGGGAGCAGAAGTGCTGGGGAGGGGGGCGGACAAGTGAGTATGTGCAGTTCTAGATGGGGGCACATTCCAGAGCGGATGGAGCAGTACAAGGTGGGGGGCTGGTTGGGGGCACCTCCTGGAGAAGGTGACAGCTGCTGCAGGACCTGAAGGAGGTGAGGAGGAAACAGCAGGGCAAAGCTCCTGAGAGGAACAGTTGGGGCATGGTGTTGCTGGGATGGTGGCATGAGGACAGTGGGGGACGTGGATTTGGCTATGCCTGAGGGTGCCATTTGTCTTCTCAGACAAAGAACCGGCGCTGCAAGCTGCTGCCCCTGGTGATGGCTGCCCCCCTGAGCATGGAGCAGGGCACAGTGACTGTGGTGGGCATTCCCCCCGAGACTGACAGCTCAGATAGAAAGAAGTGAGCGGCTTCCGCTAGTCCTGGAATGGGGCGAGTGGTAGGGCCGTGGGGGTGTCGACACATTCGCCCATTGGCCTGCTGAGTAGAGTGATGTTTGCCCTCCAGTGTCTGTCACGGGGTGGGAAGGGTCCATTGCAGGTGGCCTGGCCCCCAACGTGTCTGTTGTGTGTCCACAGCTTTTTTGGGCGGGCATTTGAAAAGGCGGCAGAAAGCACCAACTCCCGGACGCTGCACAACCACTTTGACCTCTCAGGTAAGAGTTTTCTGCTGCTCGGCTGCACTTCTCCCACCTGACCTTTTCAGGTCAGTGCTGGCCCTGGAACGAAGGCGGCAGAAAGCACCAACTCCCGGACGCTGCACAACCACTTTGACCTCTCAGGTAAGAGCTTTCTGCTGCTCGGCTGCACTTCTCCCACCTGACCTTTTCAGGTCAGTGCTGGCCCTGGAACCAAACAAGCTGACAATGCTGAGATGCCTGGCCAGCAGCCCTCTCATCCTCCTGGAACCAGCCCTGGGCCAGGCTGCTCCCTGTGGCTCAGGCAGCTTTGGGGTGCTTGAGGCCCCGAACCCCACAAGCCCAGCGTCTCCTGTCAGAATGGGCCCAAAGGAGAGGGGAAAGGTGTTTCTCGGAGAGCTGGAGGCCTGACTCCGGCCTTACAGTCCTGCCCTAAAATCCTTCCCACAAAGTGTGGAGGACCAGCCACCAGGGCCTCACCTCTCCTTGACCCTTTACTCAGTGTCCTCATATCATCTTCCCTCCATGTGTGTCTGTGTCCTAATCTCCTCTTAGAAGGATACTAGTCATATTGGATTAGGACCCACCCCGACAGCCTCATTTTACATGAATCACCTTTTTGAAGGCCTTGTCTCCAAATATAGTCACTTACTGAGGTACTGGGGGTTGGCGTTTCAGTGTAGGAATTTGGGGGGACACAGTTCAGCCTGTAACAGCCTCCTTCACCTGCATCTCTCAGGATCTTTTTCTTATATTACCACCACCTGATTTCTTAACAATCACAAATCACTGTCATGGGTGACCCAGTCTCTATTCAGGTTGCCTCAGCTATCTCAGAGCCAGCTTCCTTGTGCCATGCAATCATGGCCGTGGTGCTGTGTGGCCACCCCGAGCAGCTCCCACTTCCTGTTTTGTGCCTGTATTGTGGGGGAGGCTGGTGCCCGCCAGCCTACACAACCTCCTGCCTTCCTTACATAGGGAGGATTCAGGGCCAGGCGATGCCTGGTTTCCCCTGAGGATGGAGACCTAGGGGTGGGGGTGTGGAGCAAGCTGTGGCCAGCATGCGCCCGGGCCTGGGGCTCCTGAGGCTGTGGCTGGCAGCATGGACAATTCGCAGGACCAGGCCAGGCACGTCCCAGGGCCTGGTTTTGCTGTCTGACAAGGTCCATGTGCTTGGCTGAGCTCCAAGGCCCTACAAGATGCAGGCAGTTTGCATCATGTTCCCCTTCCACGGAAGAGGACGCTGAACCCAAGGCACTAGATAGAGTGGGGCCAAGGTGGCCTCCTGCCCCATCTTGGGGCCTTCCGCAATCTATTGTGAAGGTAGGGGTCTGTTGCACAGGGTAGGAAGGCTCATTCCTGTTCAGATCTATAATGCTCTGAGTCATCACATCCCCCATGTCCTTCTGTTGGCTGTCACCACTGGCCCAACTGCCCAAAGGGTGTTCCTCACAGGCCACAGCTCCGGCCTCTCCACTGTGCAGCCAGCAGTTCTGATAATTAAATACTATGGGATGGAGAGATGTAACTAGTCCTAGTTCAGAATATTCAGGGCCTGGAAGAACCTAGTACAGTTTGGAATGCAGCAGAAGGTTGTTACAGTCTGAGATCGTCGGGCAGAGGGAGTTCTGTGCCTGGCCTGTTTTCCCACTCCTCCCTTCTCACAAGATGTTTTTCTTTCATTACTTCAGTAATTGAGCTGAAAGCCGAGGATCGGAGCAAGTTTCTGGATGCCCTCGTTTCCCTCCTGTCCTGAGGGTGAGTTATGTGGGCGGCCAAGGGTCCTCGGGGGTGGCCAACAGTCCTCAGGGGTGGCCAGGTGGTCCTGCCCCATCAGAGCTGACCCTGATTCCCTGCTTTGTCCTCCCTCAACGGAGGCTTTTACTTGACTTTCAGAGATTTGGGGAGATTTGAGGCCAGCACATTTTTCCCAAGAATGTCTGTCCCTAGGTGGTCAGCAGGGCCACAATAGGGCATTTTTGAGGAAGCTAATTTCGTTAAGCCCCTGTGATACCTTCAGAAAGAGTTGGCATTCACTTTCTGCTGCCCACACCATGGGGCTGGGCATCACATGTGTGACACGTGTGACATGTAGACTCCCTGACGTCACTCTCGGATGCCACCTGGAGCCTCCTGCCCCTTCAGTCATCACATCAGGCCCAGGCTGGAGCCCACAGAGCTGGCTATCCGGGCTTCTGCATGCTCAGCCCTTGAGAAAGCAAAGCTGCTGATGCCACTCAGCTGCAACTTACATAATGTCGACTCTACGCAGGCCTTCACCAGCGTGCGGCTGTCCTGAGTCACTGACAGGCCACCAGGTCTCTGGATGACTCCCCAGCCAGCCCCTCTCCGCTGCCCCACACACTTCCTTTCTTGAGGGGCCCTTGAGAAACAGTGGGGGGAGGGCCTGCCCTATGTCTGTGTGATTACCTCTCAGCCCAGGGCCCCCCACAGGAGATGTCCACATCTAACCCTGTGATTCCCCAAGCCCTAGGCTGGAAGCCACCACTGCGGCAGACGGGCTCTGCCAAGGCTCTGATGTAGGAGGTACTTTTGTGCCAGGGCCCCATCCATGGTGAGCTGGAAGTTATTGGAACGGGTGCCTGCTCCCCTGTTGGGGCAATAGTGGGCTCTGCTGAGAATGGCATAGGGAGCCTTGGACCCACAGTCTCTGTCTCAGGATGACCTGGAGTGCAAGAGGTGTCCTGTTGGGGGAGGGGCTGTGGATTAGACCCTTGGGACTTTCATCGAGGTCTGTCAGCTCATCAGCAGTGACCTTGGGTGCCAGGTACCTAATTAGGCAGAACCCGTTTCCTCACCTGAAAATGGGGCTGACACCCTCCTTAGACATGTGGAGTGGCAGCATGAGGCTTCTTAGAGTGGGACAGAGGTGGAAGGTGATGAGTGGGGACTCCCAGGCAGTGGAGCAGGGACTGGAAACAGACCCTTCCCCTGCAGCCTGCTCGGTCAATGCTGTTGTGTGTCTCTTGCCACAAAGGCAGGGGTGCAGCTGGGTTGGGCTGGGAGGGGTGAGGAGCAGTGTGAAGGGTAAGGGGGGGCAGCCTGGCCAGGCCAGGGGAGTGGCTGAGCAGGGTCTGGAAGACGAGAAGGTATTGGGGGCTTCGAGGGCCTCAGGGGCTTTCAAGTGGACAACAGCCGGACCCAGGCAGGGGGTGCAGTGAGAACAGTGATGCCTCGGTGGGTCTGGGGTGCCCTCCGCCCCATGGACACCTACCCCTCACCCCACAATCGAGGCTATTCAGAAGTAACAGCCCAGCATGCCAGAGGGAAGGCCTGGGTAGTTTGTTTAACTTGGGGAGACATCAGAATTATTTGAAACTTACCTATTTTTTCTTTGTTTCTTTTCTAGAATTTGATTTCTTCAGAAATGACCTCCTTCTCCTTATTTATATTAACTGGCTTTTATTTAGATTGTAAGTTATAGACATAGTTTGAGATGCAGGGACAGTGGTTTTTAATAGAATAAATGTTTGTATTTTAGGTTCTGTTCCCCATTTTGGTTATGGTCACAGGGCTAGTGCTTAGGTGTACCCTGAGCCTTCTGTGGGTCCTGTGCCCTGGGGGTTCTCGAGGCCCAGCAGGAAGCACAGGGGTATGGCCTCCACTCAGCTCCAAGGATAAGGTCTCCCAACCCTGTTCCCCACTTTCCCTACTGGCAACGGTTAGAGGCCAGGCCCCTCAGCACCCAGGCCTTCTCATGGCACCTGTGCCAACTGGGACCTGGCTCTTTCTGCCCGCCCACCACTTTCTTCTGTCCACCTGCCCTCAGCAGCATTGCAAATCCACCCTGTTGGCCATCGTCTTACTGTCCGGCCCCTGGCCAGTTGCCCTCATCCCCATAGGCACACAGTGGGCACTCTGCACCACAGAGAGGGAGGGGTAGCAAGGGGAAGGCCTTCAGCCAGGAAAGGCCCGGCTGGCTGAGCAGGTCAGGGATGCAGACGGCCAGTTGCCCTCATCCCCATAGGCACACAGTGGGCACTCTGCACCACAGAGAGGGAGGGGCAGCAAGGGGAAGGCCTTCAGCCAGGAAAGGCCCGGCTGGCTGAGCAGGTCAGGGATGCAGACACCAAGACCGCAAAGTCAGCATCACCCACATACTGGTCACAGAAGGTCCAAGTTGGACGGGACCTCAGCGACCTCCATGGCCTTCAAAGCAGCCAGGGCTTCAGTCAGGAAAGTCATGGAGTTGGCTGGTCCCACCCCACCCAGACATCCCCTGAGCACCTGTGAGTGTTGAGGGGTTGTAAGGTGAGGAGGGTGTGGTTCCTGCCCTTCCTGGTGGGGAGAGCTGTTTGCACGAGCATTTATGGGCTGAGGCTGTGTGGCCACCACCTGGGGACACAGGTGCTGGGGCAGCAGGCAGGCTGGAGGGAGAGTCCACCTGTGTAAGGCACTGGGGCCACTGGGAGGAGGCCGCATTGGACAGGGTCCTTCAAGGCAGGAGTGATTTAGGCAGGTTCTAAGTCAGTGGGGAAAGGCCCGGAGAGAGAGGTGGGTGGGGCTGGCCTTTGAGAAAGGACAGCGGGCATAGTGGGGTCAGAGCTGGATCAAAGGCTGGCTCCTGTCCCCTGACTCATGGTGGTACCAACCATAGTTGGAGATTGCTCTTGCCCCTCCTTGGCCATTTGGAAAAGCTCGGAGGCCGTGCAGCTGCCCTTCCATGCTCTGCACTCGGGAAAGGACTTCTGTGGGATGCCACCCTCCTCACCCCCCACAGCCTCAGCCCCATTCGCCAGGTGCAATAGTTGTGATAGTGTAAGGACCTTTGCTCCAGCCCACCCAGGGTCACGGCCCCAGGATCACACACTCCTAAGTTCTTGGTCCCTGCTGCGCAGGTCCAGATGGGACTACAGCTTAGGCCTGCTGAGGACCTCTGCGCAGTGGGGTCTATCTCGCTGCAACTTGCCCACTGTTGGGAGCTCAGACCATTGGAAAGTTCAGACTCCCCAGAAGTCCCACCTGCTGGCTCTACTGTGACTCCCAGGAATCTGCCACAACATTCACAGCAGCTGCCCTGAGCCCCTCTGAGCCTATGTCCTCCGGGTCCTTCCCCTTCCCCACGATGGGGAGCCCGGCCAGGCCTGGGAGACTCCCTGCTGAGGGACTCGGTCCAAGCACTTCTGGCAGGGCCCCGAGGCCGTGGTTGGGGGCAGATGCCAAGCCTTCCTGCTAGCTGGGCTT
>NW_007742464.1:0-691 GCF_000696425.1 Galeopterus variegatus
GCGACACTGAGGGTTGCGATCCGTTGCCGGTCACGAAAAAAGACAAAAAGGGGAAAATAATAATAATAATAATAATTCTGTATATTACTTGAAGTAATGAAAATATTTTCTGCCCTCAATAAAGTGTTTGAAAGTAATCACTAGAGAATTGGTAGAATGCATTTTAAATTAAAATCGTGCTTATTATACATAAATATAATATACAACTTATATTTATATGATATGTTCAATTTACTCAATCTTGCAACGATGTGTAGTAAAAACTGACAAGTGGAAAGTGTACACACATGTAGTTGAAACAGATATAACTAAAATGGATATTTGAATCAAACGTGTGGCTAGTGAAAACTGCCCTTCAGCACACTCCTTTTCATTTGGCTCTTAAAGGTGTGAAGGAACTGTTAAATTACCCACATCCACCCAAAACAATGGTATACAATGTTGTTTTCAAGATTTCCTGTTTCAAATGATATTTGACAAGTGGTGCTTGACCATGTCTCTTGGTTACTTTTAAAGGAGAAGGGAGAATGTCAAACATATTGCAGACTTTACCAACTGTGAACTGAGAGACAGTTAACATCTTAACAATTTCAGAGGTATTTCCCCTAATTATAAAGTCTATAAACGTAAAAAAGTGTGTTGATGATATAAAGCTCAAGTGAGCGGACAGAGAATCAGTGAAGACTGATAG
>NW_007742464.1:2051-3112 GCF_000696425.1 Galeopterus variegatus
AAAAGTGTGTTGATGATATAAAGCTCAAGTGAGCGGACAGAGAATCAGTGAAGACTGATAGAGCTACTTTGCACCTTGGGAAAATTTGTTCCTACAAACAATGGGAGGTGACCCAGAGGACAAAACAGGGTTAGCAGCACCTTATGCCAAAATTTAGTCTTCGTCATGGTTGCCACCGATTTTCACTGTTGAAAAGCCAGGTAGGAGAGGAGAATACAAGTCAGTCTAGGAGAGCATCATGGCTTGAACTTCTGTGTGTGACAAAGGCAAGCAATCAACATAAGTGCTCAGCAGCTCCAAGAACACGCTGGATGTGTTCTCTTGGCTCACTTTGGATCTCAAAAAACTTTTAATTTGAAAATAAGCTGTTAAAATAAACATGATGTTTTTTAATTAAATAAATGTATTTTTAATCACAACATACTGACTGTACATATTTATGGGGTCCACAGTTATATTTCAGTGCATGTATACAATGTATGATAATCAAGTCAGGATAATTATCATATTCATCATCACAAAATTTTACCATTTCTTTGTGATGAGAACATTTGATCTCCTCTCTTAGCCATTTCATACCATAAATTTTTGTTAATTATATAGATTCCTAACACTACTGGATACCACTAGACCTTATTTTTCCTCTCCAGCTATAATTTTGTGTTCATTAACCAGCCTCTCCCTATATCCACCCTTCCCCAACTCCTTCCCAGTGTCTAGTAACCCCAATTCTACTCTCTACTTCTAAAAGTTCAACTTATTTTTTTTTTGAGCTCTCACATTTGAGAACATGTAGCATTTATCTTTCTGTACCTGACTTATTTTACTTAACATAATGTCTTCCAGGTTCATCCATGTTGCCGCAAATTCCAGTATTTCATTATTTTTTCATGGATTATTGTTTCATTGTGTATATATACCATATTTTCTTTATCCATGCATCTATAAACACCTAGGTTGATTCCATACTGTGGCTATGGCAAATAGTGTTGCAATAAAAATGGGGGTGCAGATATCTCTTTGGTATGCTAATTTCCTTTCCTTTGGATAAATACCCAGCA
>NW_007742464.1:4677-20096 GCF_000696425.1 Galeopterus variegatus
CAGTTGTTAAATGAAATGTTCTACAAATGTCTGTCATGTCCATTTGATCTATAGTGCAGTTTAAATCCACTGTTTCTTGTTGATTTTTTGTCTAAATGATGTGTTCAATGCTAGGAGAGGGGTGGTGAAGTCTCTATGATTGCATTGGGTCTATCTCTCTTTTACATCCCAAAGTATTTGTTTTATATATCTGAGTGTTCTTATATTAGGTGCGTGTGTGTGTGTGTGTGTGTGTGTGTGTGTATGTGTATAGTTGTTACATCCTCTTGCTGAATTGATCCCTTTATCATTATATAATGCCCTTCTTGTATCTTTTTATTGCTTTTTGTTTACAGTCTCTTTTATTTGATATAAATACATCTACTTATGTTTGTTTTTGGCTTCCAGTTGCATGGGAAATCTTTTTCCATCCCATCACTATTACTCCATTTGTTTCCTTACAGATGAAGTGAGTTTCTTTTACTCAGCATATAGTTGGGTCTTGTTTTTTTAATCATTTCTGCCACTCTGTATCTTTTAATAGGGGAGTTTAATCCATTTACATTTAGGGTTGTTATTTAAAGGCATTGACTTACTCCTGACTTTTAAAAAAGTGTTTAATGGTTGTTTTATATATTCTTTGTTCCTTTTTTTCTCTTTTATTGTTTGTCAGGTTTTTTTTGTAGCAATGAGATATAATTTCTTCTTATATCTCATTTGCATATCTCCTCTACCAGTGAGTTTTATTTATTCATTAATATACTGTCAAATAAATAAAAGGGACATCTATTTAAAGATTCAAGAGAAAGAGAAGGGAGAGAAAATATCTGGAAGTGGCAATGACTTACCCATCTCAAAGTCTAGTGATATAAAGACCACAGAGAAAAATAAAATAGAATAAAGCACCCAACTGACAGAACAAAGAGAAGCAATTACCTGGGAGAGGGAAGGTGATGTGTGTGGGGGAAGAAGGGATTACAATTGTAGGGTCTTGAGGAAGCTTTTGGAGAAGATACATATATTCAATATCTTGATTGGGTTGATTGATTCACATCTGTATACATATCTCAAAATTTATCAAATTATTTACATTAAATACGTTCAGCTTATTGCACATCATTATTATCTCAATAAGACTGAGAAATGGTAGAAAGTAGAAAAACAAATAAATAAAATAGCTACCCCTTAAGAAGCCCACATGGGAAGCAGTGTCCTCCAGGGAGACCCAGGTTTCTATTAGATCAGGGCCATGAAGGGAATATCCAGAAAAGAGTATATAGAGACCATTCTGAAGAGTACATAAGGTGGAAACAGTTCAGGAAGTTGAGATGAGAGAGAGAGATGGAAATAGACTAGGAAATATTCAAGGCTAATATTTGTAGTGATTGACATAAAAATAAACTCATCAGACAGAAATTTCTACTGTTTTATTTGTGAGGATGAATTGCTAAGAGATAGTTTGAAATTCTTAGAACATAAATGCTACTCAATACAAGTTTGCTCTTTTTTTTCTTCTAGTGTTTGTTTAAAAATGAAAATATTACAAAGCCAATAGATACAGGAGGAATGCATGTTAAGATTATCCATTCTCCATATGCAATAAAAAGTACTTATTAATTAATGTTGAGGCATAATAAAAACCATGATGGTTGAATAAGGTTACAAAAAAATCATACAGATGTAAACTTTCTCTAATGGAAAAATTTATTTGAATTGGAAATTAAAGTCAAATAGCCATCACCATATAAATATATAATTTTTATATCAAGGCTTATACATTTACATTTTTGATATGAGAGTAAAGCTTCTAATGCAACAGAAATTTGGTGTTTAAGGTTAATTCATTAGCAATTTAAATTTTAAAGTAAATTAAAACTCTGCAATTGAAAACTACACAATATTCACTTAAAAAGACAAAGTAACGTTCATCATGAGGAAGTGTGATGAGTACAAGTCCAGAGGACTACGGGGATTCCTTTCATGTAATGGAAATTTTATAGACAATTTTATTTTCTTTCGAAGGCTTTATGGGAGATATTTCATTTTTCATTTCCCTTTATTTCAGCTCATCAGAGAGTCTTTAAATGAATATATAATAATTCCTGATTAATATTTTAACAATTCTAATGGAGCTATAAAACAACCTGTAATTATGTTAACATGTAAAGGAAGGGAAAAGGTGACAGAGGAAGGAACATAATATTTAATGCATTGTAGGCCTATAAATTTAGATTACAATAATAAATTATTTAAATAACATTAAATTATACTCTGAAAAATAGCAATCACTGGTAATATATTTTACCAAAAATCACTGTGTGACAAATGTTATCCTATATTTATATTAATTAGATAAAAATATCTAAGATTCGTATCAGTATAGTAAAAAATATTGATGTTACTTCAGTGTACAGTGTTCTATAAACAAAACAAAAATTCTTCATATATATATTATTAAATGAAATATCTATAAAATGTATAATAAGCAATAACCGAAATATATATTTTGATACAATGATAATAGTATTTACTTGCTAGATGTGTTAGGAGGATCAAGTTAATATTTACATAAAAGAAAAAAGCAAATACCAAGCTCTGATAAACATTACTATTTTTGTTAGGTAGAACTACTACCTCTGGACTTTGAGCCAAATGAGGTATAGAACACAGTAAGGGGAATTGGATAATAATAAATGACTTTTGAATTCTTCCAGTGGCTATGCTAATCTGGAAAGTGAGACAAAATAAGTTTAAACTTCATACTCTATGTGTAAGTACATTTGTACCTCACGTTGTGGTCACGAAGTTTGTCTACAGTTGCTAGACAGCATTTAATGATTTTACCGCAAGATTCATGTAGGGGTGTAATTTGTAGAAAATGAAATAGTTAGTACATATTAACTGTTAAATAATGATTGCTCTCATTTTTTACTGGGAGTGTTAAAAAGACTATTTAGTAAACTTTTTTTACTAAGAGAAATATTATCATTAGTAGAATTCATAATTTATTTTACAATGTTGACATGTCAACTACATTATAAATAAAACATAATAAATAAATATATAATATATAAATAAAGCATGAATAAAATTTTTAAAAATCATGAATGAAATAAAGCATTTTATTTAGCATGATAATTTAAACTACATTTTATAAACGTTTTCTCAGAGAAACAAAAGTACTAAAATGCAACTTATGGAGAGTTAGAATAGCTGATAGGTGTTTATTCGTTCTTTTTTAGGTTTGATAATTCCCAGTAAATTATTGTGCTGAAATAAATTTCGGATTATTATTAGTACTTAATATAAATATCAGGGGTATTTTCTGAAAATAAATTTATTATTATATAGTTGGTCCTCAGATTTGTTTCCTCTGTGTTTCTTTAAAAAACTCAAAAATAAAACAACTACAAAGGAGGGGGAAAAAAAGAGTCTTCCTAAGTGTTAAAACAACAAATAAAAACATGTCTTCATCTGAGCTACAATTTTCAGAATTTTAACACTACTGAAACAGTGATATCCAGTTTGAAATGTAATGCAAATCACATATATAATTTTAAATTTTCTAATATTCAAACAAAAAAAGTAAAAAAACCCCAATCAAATGAATTTGATAATACAGTATACTAAATATATTATGTCTAAATGCCACCACATTAACATGTAATTTACATTGAAATTATTACATTCATTTTTTGATACTGCCAATGAACTCTGATGTGTATTTTGCACTTACATCATATGTCAACTCAGAGCAGCCACATTTCAAATGCTCAATAGCCACATTTTGCTACCATATTGGAGAGTGCAGTACTGAAACAAAAGAAAATAATCTATCTTTATGAATGCAAACTGTTTTTGTTCATTCCTTCATTGGATATTTATCCTTTTTTTCAGTCAAGCCCTCACCCTCAGGATCCCTTCCATCTACTTTCTGCAGAGCCCTGCAGATGCCCTCAACTCTTTCACCTAAATAGATCATATGTGGTCTTGTTTTTCAGGTCAGTTTTGCAGAATACAGTGGCTTCTACCTCATAACCGAAAACATTCAAAGCAGAAATTCAAGGGACCTGAGTGATCATTTCATCTGCTCCTCTTATTTTTAAAGGAGGAGTTTCAGGATTAGGTAGAGTAACTGAAATGTCCTAAGTCATTGTGTAGTAAGTAGCAGAAACACAGTGAAAAGACAAGCAGTATGAATGCCAGTCTCTTGCCCTTACCAGCATGTAATCAAAATGTTATTCATTAATAACAGTCCACTTTCTATTCTTCCTGATTACCTCTAGTTTAATCATTTTGTCTCCTTAATGCAACTTGAAGCTTCCTTAGAACGGTTATCCTAGCACACACCTCAGTGCTTAAGCCTGGCAGCCGCTCAAAAACAATGTCTCTATACTCCCATAAGATTCATTGTACCTGAATCAAACATGTACTGTTATAGTATACAAATTATTTTAACTCATATTAATTGTATTTTTATCTCATTTTAATGAGCAAATGTTTATTGGACTACTAACATTACTAAGATACTGAGTTTTGTACTCTGATGAACACATAAATGAATAAAACATAGTTTCAGCCCTCTAGAAATTTTTAATCTACTAATAAAGAATTAGTAGTAATACAGTAAGGAAAATGTGAAAATTTAACAATTAGGTTAATATTTCCTGACATACAAGATTAAGGAGAACTAGCTTAATGCAAATCATGTGAAACAGGGTTGTCAGATTTAAGGAATAAAAATAGAGAATGCCACATTAAATTTTAATTTGAGATAAACAATAAGTAATACTTTAAGTACAAGTATGTCCCATGTAATATCTGGGACAGACATACTTATATCAAAATTATTGTTTTTCTAAAATTCAAATTCAACTGGTTATCTTGTATTTTATCTGGCAACCCTATGTGATAGACAGTTAAAAACTTGAATTAACTACAATTTCTAATTAGTTTATGGCTGCTAAAATTATGCAACACTAATTCAGTTGAGTGTGACCATTTGTCATTCTCATGCAAGGTGTTTCTCAGCACTTAATGTGATGTGTTAACAAGATTATCAATATAGTGATCAGGATGGCAGTAATTTAAAAATGACTTCTCACAAGTTATGTTGATGGAGTTGTGGAGATAATTTTGGAAAGTGGTAATACTTTCAACATTTGAAGGAATGAAATATGAAAAGGGAGTTTTTTTTATAACTTCTTACTTTTCACAAGACAAAAATCACAGAAAATTTTAATTTCTAAGCATTATTTATCGCAAATTGTTTCTCAATGTTTATTCTCTTCCTCAATTTGATTAGTTATCCTGTATTCTTTTAAATATAATTCAAATTTATATTATAATGAAGAAGTAGCATTTATCAAAATCATATGGATTACTTTCCAAATGATATATGAACTTCACAGAAATTACTTTGCTATGAAATTAATGTGTTGAATATTAGTTAAATTTTAATAAAATTAATATATATATTTCTAAATCAACCAAATTTCAAAATCAAACTTGGATACTATCTCTGCATTAAAATCTAAGTTAATTCCATCTAAAAATACAGCAAATTTTGCATGACAGATAGGTTTAAGTAAAAGTTAATGAAAATAATGTGACAAATATGCTGCAAGCATAGCATTTTACTTTTATTTTTAAGTAAAAACTACTAAGAAAAATAACATTTTTTTCTAAGAAAATATTTGTTTATTTTTTATTATACATATTTATGGGGTGCAGAGTTGACTATCAGTATTTATGTACAGTATGTGATAATCATATCTAGCCAATCATTATTAGCACATTCATCATTACAAATCATAATTTATTTGTGTGTCCCTTACACAATTACTCTCTAATCCCCCTCCATCTCCTCGTTTTTCCATCTCTGGTAATATAGATCTGGTCCCTCCTTCTTAAAGTTCAACATTTTATTGTGACATTTCTTTCTTTCTTAGCTCCCACTTATGAGTGAGGGAATGCAGTTTTTCTCTTTCTGTGCCTGGCATATTTGAATTAACTTAATTTTCTCCAGGCTCATCCATGTTGGGGCAAATGACAGAATTTAAATTTTTTGTATGCTGAGTAGTATTCCATAGTGTTTAGATACCACATTTTCCTTATCTAGTTGTCAGTTGATGGACATTTAGGTTGGTTCCATATCTTGGCTATTGTAAATAGAACTGCGATGAATGAGGAGGTGCAGGGATTCCTTCAACCTGATGACTTCCATTCCATTGGGTGTATACCCATTCTATCTGTAGTTGGTTCGGAAACCTCCAAACTGTTTTCCATAATGGCAGTAGTAGTTTACAGAACAACTAGCAGTGTAGAAGAGTTCCCTTTTCTCTACATCCTAACCAGTAGTTGTTACTCTCAGTCTTTCTGACAGTAGTCAGTCTAACTGGGTTGAGATTATATCTCAGTGTGGTCTTGATTTGCATTTTCCTGATGATTAGTGAAGTGATGTTGCACACTTTTTTATGTACCTGTTGGCAATTTGCATGCTGTCCCTTGAAAAATGTCTATTCAGCTCCTTTGCCCATTTTTTAATTGGATTTTTTTTTACAGTGAATTTGTTTGAGTTCCTTGAATATACTGTATATTAATTCCTTGTTTGGTATATGCATAATTTGCAAATAATTTCTCCCATTCTGTAGGGTTTTTTTTTTCCACTCTGTTAATTGTTTCCTTTGCTGTGCAGAAACTTTTTAGTTTGATATAATTCCACTTGTTTATTTTTTCTATTGTTGCTTGTGCTTTTGGAGTCTTATTCATAAAGTCTTTGCCCAGTCCTAAATTCAGAAGAGTTACCC
Organism: Galeopterus variegatus; assembly: GCF_000696425.1. Lineage (NCBI taxonomy): Eukaryota > Metazoa > Chordata > Mammalia > Dermoptera > Cynocephalidae > Galeopterus > Galeopterus variegatus. Next base: position 11,466 of record NW_007742464.1, read on the forward strand.
CTATGTTTTCTTTTAGTAGTTTCATATTTTGGGGTCTATATTAAAGTATTTAATCCACTTTAAGCTGATTTTGGTATATGGCAGGAGGTATTAGTCTAGTTTAATTCTTTTACACATGGATATCCAGTTTTACCAGCACCACTTACTGAAGAGGTTGTCCTTTTTCCAAGGTACGTTCTTGGTGCCTTTATGCAAGATCAGTTGGCTTAGGTATGTGGGTTGATTTCTGGATTCTCTGTTATGTTCCATTGGCCTCAGTGTGTGTTTTTATGCCAGTACCATGCTGTTTTGGTTACTACAGCTTTGTAGTATAGTTTGAAGTAGGTAGTGTAATGCCTATGGTTTTATTTATTTATTTTTGCTTAGGATCATTTGGCTATTCAGGGTCTTTTGTTATTTCTTATTGATTTTAGGATTGTGTTTTCTACTTCTGTGAAGAATGTCATTGGTATTTTGATGAGGATTGTATCAAATCTGTAGATCTCTTTGGGTAGCATGGACATTTTCACAATGTTAATTTTTCTAATCCATGAACAAAGAATATCTTTCCATCTTTTGTTATCCACTTTAATTTCTTTCAGCAGAGTTTTGTAGTTATTGTAGAGATGTTTCATTTGTTTGGTTAAATTTAATCCTAGGTAATTTATTCTTTTGGTGACTATTTTAAATGAGATTGCTTTTGTGATTTCTTTTCCTGCATGTTTGTTGTTGTTGTAAAAGAATGCTACTGATTTTTACATAATGATTTTGTGTTCTGAAACTACTAAATTTGTGTATGAGCTCTAGGAGATTTTTGGTATGGCTTATGGGTTTTCTGTATAGAGGATCATGTCATCTGTAGTCAGTGATGATTTGACTTCATCTTTTTCAGTTTGGATGCCCTTTATTTCTTTCTCTTACCTGATTGATCTGGCTAATACTTCCAATACTATGTTGCATAGGAGTGGTGAGAGTGTGCATCCTTGTCTTGTTCCTGTTGTTAAAAGAAAAGCTTTCAGTTTTCTCCTATTAAAGATGATGTTGAGGCTGGCCTCGTAGCTCACTCGGGAGAGTGCGGCACTGGTAGCACCGAGGCCGCGGGTTCAGATCCTATATAGGGATGGCCGGTGCGCTCACTGGCTGAGCGTGGTGCAGACAACACTGTGCCAAGGGTTGCGATCCCCGTACTGGGCAAAAAAAAAAAAAAAACAAAGATGATGTTGGCTGTGGGTTTGTCATTTATTGCTTTTATTGTGTTGAGATATTTTCCTTTTATACCTTATTGATTGATGGTGTTTATAATGCAGTGATGCTGAATTTTGTTAAGTGCTTTTTCTGCATCTATTGAGATAGTCATATGGTTTTTGTCCTTGCTTTTGTTGATGTGGTACATCACCTTTATTGATTTGCAAATGTTGTAACATTCTTGCATCCTTGGAATGAATCCCTCTTGATCATGGTGTATAATCTTTTTGATGTGCTGTTATATTGTTCATTAATATCTTGTTGAGGATTTGTGTGTCTATGTTCATCAAGGCTATTGTCCTGTAGCATTATTTTTTGGTTGTGTCTTTGTCTTGGTTTGGTATCAGGGTGATGCTGGCCTGCTAGAAGAATTAGGGAGAATGGCCTCTGTTTCAATCTCTTGGAATAGTTTGGGAATGATTGATGTTAATTCTTTAAAGGTTTGGTAGAATTCAGGAGTGAAGCCATCTTGTCCTGGGCTTTTCTTATGTTGGGAGAATGCTGATTACTGCACAATCTCATAGGTTTTGCATTTCTTCCTGGTTCATGGATTAAAAAACCAGACTCAATTCTATGCTGCCTGCAAGATACTCACTTCACCTATAAAGACACACATGGACTTGTAGTGAAGGAATGGAAAAAGGAAGTTCATGCAAATGGGAACCAAAATAAACTTATATCACATAAAATAGACTTCAAACTGAGAACTATGAAAAGAAACAAAGAAGGACATTATATAACGATAAGAGGATCAATGCAGCAAGAAGACATATAACAATCATAAATATATATGCACCCAACATTGGAGCACCCAAGTATATGAACAACTGCTATTAGATCTAAGGGGAGAAATGGACACCAACATAATAATCGTTAGGGACTTTAACACACCACTCTTAGCATTGGACAGATCACCTGGACAAAGAATCAGTACAGAAATATTAGATTTAAATGCTACCTTAGATCAAATGGACTTGATAATATATGCACAACATTTCATCCAATAATGACAGAATATACATTCTTTTCATCAACACATGGCTTCTTCTCCAGGACAGTCCACATACTGGCTCACAAACTTAAAAGTATTTAAATCATATCAACTATATTTTCAGACTATGTGAAAAAAAATTAGAAATTAGCAACAAACAAAACAATAGAAACTAAACAAATTCATAGAAATTGAACAACATACTACTGAACAATCAGTGGGTCAAAGAAGAAATAAAGCAGGAAATCAAAAAATTCCTTGAAATGAATGAAAACACAAGCACAACTTATAAAAATCTAACGGATACTGAAAAAGCTGTACTAACAGGGAAAATTATGAAAGACTGAATAAATGACCCAAGGAACTAGAATACCATAACAATCTAATCCTAAAACTAGTACATGAAAAAAGATAATTAAGGCCAGAAAAGAACTAAATGAAATAGAGACCAAAAGAATGTTTCAAAAATCAACAAAACAAAAAATGGTTTTTTGAGAGGATAAACAAAATAGACAAGCCATTGGCCAGACTAACTAAAAATAGAAGAGCAAAGACCCAAATAACAGAAATCAGAAATGAAAAAGGAGAAATTACAACTGATACCACAGAAATACAAAGAATCATCAGAGACTACTATGAAGAACTATACACCAACAAATTAAAAAACCTGGAGGAAATGATTACATTTCTGGACACATACAAACTACTATGAAAATAACTTATTTAAAAAACATTTATTTGAAGCAATTATTCACCATAATTTTCATTATAGCTAATCTAACTGGGGTGAGGTGGTATGCCAATGTAGTTTTAATTTGCATTTCCCCGATCCTTAGTAATGTTAAGCATTTTTTCATGTACCTGTTGGCCATTTGTATGTCTTTCTTTGAAAAAATGTCTATTCAACTCACTTGCCCATTTTTAATTGGGTTATTTGGTTTACTATATACCTGTTTGAGTTCCTTGTATATTACAGAGATTAATCCCATGTCAGATACAAAGTTAGTAAAAATTTACTCCCACTCTGTAGGTTGTTGTTTCACTCTGTTGATTGTTTCCTTTGCTGTGCAGAACTTTTTAATTTGATATAGTTCCATTTGTTTATTTTTTCTTTTGCTGCTTGTGCGTTTGGGCTACTGTTCATAAAGTCTGTGCTCAGACCTAGTTGCTGGAGTATTTCACCTATATTTTCCGTTAGTAATTTTACAGTTTTGGTTCTGATACTTAAGTCTTTAATCCATTTTGAATTCATTTTAGTGTATGGTGAGAGATGCATATCTAGTTTCATTCTCTGTATATTGATATCCAGTTTTCCCAGCACCACTTGTTGAAGAGACAGTCTTTTCCCCAACGTAGATTTTTGTTGCCTTTGTCCAATATCAGATGGCTGAAGGTTGATTTCTGGGTGCTTAATATTACTCCACTGGTCTGAATGTCTATTTTTATACCAGTACCATGCTGTTTTGGTTACAATAGCTTTGTAGTGTAATTTGAAATCAGGTAGTGTTATGCCTCTGGCTTTATTTCTTTTGCTTAGGATTGCTTTGGCTATTCAGGGTCTTTTGTTGTTCCATATGAAAGGTAAGATTGTTTTATCCATTTCTGTGAAGAATGTAGTTGGTATTTTGATAGGGATTGCATTGAATCTGTAGATCATTTTGGGTAGTGTAGACATTTTCACAATGTTAATCCTTCCAATCCAGGAGCATGGAATATCTTTCCATCTTTTGTGTCTTCTTTAATTTCTTTTAGAACTGGTTTGTATTTCTCATTATAGAGGTCTTTCACTCCTTGGTTAAATTGATCCCTAGGTATTTTATTTTTTGTGTGTGACAACTGTAAATGGGCTTACTTTCTTTATTTCTCTTTCTGTTAGTTCATTATTTGAGTATATACTCCAGAATTCTTCACCTAGTTTTCATACTCTCCATGACCCAGCCCATTCCTACTAAAGAGACTCTAATTTGCATCATACTTTTCTTTACCAATTGTGTGTCAACTAAACTGGCCTTCTTTGTTTTCATAAAGTTATCAGGCTTTGAGGAAAGTTATGGCCTATTTGCTAACCATTTATTTTTCTTTTCCCAAGAATGATCTTTCCCTTAATACTTTCAGGCCAAATCCTTTTTTGTCTTTCACATTTCTGCTTAAGTGTTACCACTTGAGAGAGTTCTTCTTTAAAACAATCAGCATCAAGCACTGCATCGCTTTAAGCCTACATGCTATTTTAATTTTCTACATGGCACAGTTTTAACTATTTGACAATTTTTAAAAAATCTACACCCTAAAATAGAAGCAGCATGAGAACAAAGAATGTTAGTATTGATCAGAACTCTTTTCTGTTTGTTTGGAGTAGTGTCAACCATATAGCCACTCAAAAATATTTGTAAATATTCAGAATACATGAATGAACTGCATGGTACATTTTAGTTAAAAGGCAAGAGACAGATGAACATTGATATGACATTGAGAATTTATAAAATCCTCATATGGAATGAATATTGAGAATAAATGACTGGAGCAGAGGAAAACAAAGGAGGGTAAGTTAGTGTGGGCTCATGGAGAGCCGTGAATAACAAATTTCATTTTAACATTATTCTGTAGGTTGTTATGAATATATTGACTTTTTGGGTTATTTGTCTTTACCTCTGTTATTGTTGATTTGCAACCCTATAGCTAAGAAGTTAAAGAAAATACTCGTGAAAGGCAGTGGCTGATTTTCCAGAGCAATAGCTGATTAGGATAATTTCTTTGAGTAAATATCTTCACATATGCACAATGACAATTTAAGGGGCTGAATCAATGAGGGATTTTTAAAAAGTGAGAAAAACTACTTTTCCTTGTGGTAAGTTAATCTTCACAAATTCCTTGTTATATTATGTTTTAAAATCCATTGCACATTTCTAATTATACAGTAATATTTTCCAGCTGTGCAAATTTTATTTACTAATTATCTATTATATTTGAATTTTTGATCCTCTGAGGCTACTAAAACCAGTAGGAGAAAAAGTCATAAAATTATCTGGTAAGCCATGGTCTGTTCTAACTCTGAAGCTTATCTTTTTTTAAAAAAAATTACAACATCTGTAACTTTTACAAGTGATCCAGTATTGAACTTTTATTTGTACCTAAGTCTTGCTAGCAGAAAGGCAGATCTCCTGCTAACTGAGAGATAATAGAAACAAAGTGTGACCTGAGAAAGACTAATTCACTAAAATATGGATTGAAGTTTGGGGAAGGGAAATTAACTTCTTGACAGTAATTAGCCATAGGAAAATAGGGTTTGGTAAAGTCATGGCATGGGAAGAACATAGTAGGCTCGTGCATGGTTTGGGTAATAATTAATGCCTAAAGATGCGTGTATCTTCAATGTGAGGAAGACAGCAGTTTAGAATCTGGAATATGATTCTACGTATCTTTTTTTTTTTTTTTTCGTGATATGGAGACATTCCAATAAGCATAAATATGGAAGATATACCTAGGACTAGGTATGAGCAATGGGTAGTTTGGCTAGACACAGAGTTTTGTAACCACAAAAACTGGACAAATTGGAACTAAAGAAAAGCAAGTCTATAGTTTTAGTCAGTATAAGAGGAGCTTAGGAAATGCTGTGACTAAGGGTCCTGGGGTTCAAAAATATCCTTGAGCTTGATGAGAATCAGAAAACCATGAGAGAGACCAATTATTTAGAATAATTTATTAGATGTCAACTCCAAATCTCCACTTTAATAAACTGCTGCCAGTATAGACCAGTATATATTTTCTGAAGGTTAATATGGCAATAGGTATTAAAACTTTATTTAAAAATACATGTATCTTTTAATGTAGCAATTCTGCGTTTTGGAACTACTCTTTTTTTTAGTCCACTACTAGAAATAATGCAAAACAGATGATATAAGGAATCATTTTATATCTAAACAATGGATAAATTTGTCCTGTGATCATTAAATTTTATAGAATTAATGTAAGTGCAATTTATAGTCACAGAAATTTGTTTATTACATATTAAGTAATAATGTCAGTGAAAATTAATGGAAAGAGCATATAGCAAAAGAACATTTTTAGAATTTGATTAATGGAAGAAAACAGTTAAATGGGATATCTTGAATAAGAATGCATAATACATTAATATTGTCTTTTAAATCAAAAATATTTAAGACAAGTTTCACTGGTTTATCTACTTTATATTCTTTCTTATTTAAACCATAACAGCATTGCAAAATTTTATTTCAAATTTCAGTGTCCTCAAAGTATTAGAAAACAGATCTTAAAGGCATCTAAGAAGCCAATCAGTAGCATGATCCTGTAGATTTATATTACTTTTTCCCATATGCTAATGCCATTGTACAAAAACGATATTAAATTTATAAATATTTGCACAGTATTAACTTTGTTTTTACATTGGTAAAATACTCTATTTGTGCATATAGATCATGAGTTTGCTACTATTTAATTAAAATATGTAATGACAATAAAATGTTTAATTTGTATAGCCAGCTTTGGGAACAAATGCAACTAATTCTTGGTAAGCATACAATGAACTAGTGGGAGAAATAACATAGGTGTCCTAGAGGGGAAACTGCTACTAGACAGGCTCATTAAGTATATGTTATGGAAGCCAAAGAGAGAATCAGTTAATCTAAGATTTGGTTGATTTAAAGTAGATAGAAAGAGCTTACACTGAAATTGCTGTTTAATCAAAAATTAAAATTAATCAGCCACTTCTGACTGTAAAAATAAGAGATGGTATCATATATTTGGTAAAAAAATGCTTACCTTTATGTTACCATTCTTAGAGATTAGAGATTGCTAAACATTAGGAAATAAAACATAGTTGGCATCTGTTATGAGTAAAAGTTCTTCTTGTTTTCTTATCATAGTAATAGGCATTTACAAACAACATTGATATTTATTCTCCTTTCCATGTTTTCCAAAATGGGATAATCACAAACCTTATTTAGGAATTTTTTTATACAAATTAATTTATAAAAATATATCAAGAAAATAGTGGAAGGTCTAAAATGAAGAAAATGTTATGTCCATCTCTGTTCAACCGCAGGAGGTTATTTAACCTCTTTGTACCTCTATAAACAATGGATAACAAAATCTACCACAAAGCATGATTAGGAAGATTAAACATGGCATTACATATAAGAAATGGTTCCAGCAATATCAATTATAAGACACTTGAAATGAGGAAAGCGTTACCAAGTTTTGAGAGTTCACCTGTAAATTGTATGCATGGTAGAACTAAGAGGTAAGGTTGAGTTGCTGTAAAGAGATTAAATGTTTCCCAGGTTGGCAAAACCTTACTGTAACATGATTTAATATCTTGAGAAGGCTAAGGTTTTAATACATCTAATGTATCAAAAAATGTTTCTCACATATAAGTAATGGATTAACCCCTTTTAAAACTCAAAATAACCAAAACAAGAAATAATCCTCCAAAAAAAAGTTAATGGATATCCAGCATTAATATAAATATATTAAATGTATTTAAATTTACATTTTATATAAACCAATTGTCACTATAGTTCATATTTCAAAAGCCAAGCAAGCAAGCAAACAAAACAAAACAAAGATAAAATGTTGTTTCAAAGGACATTCAAACAACACTATATTTGGTTTATCAAGATGATGTGGACTTGTCTATGCATGATCCTCTCTTCTAAGTACAACTATTATCCTTAAAAATAATTCAAGAGACAATGGCAGGAGAACTCTGAGAAGTGGAAACAGGACAGAGGAGCAAGACATCTTGAAATCTTTCCTACTTTCTAAAGATTAATAAGGCCAACCAAGAAGATGATCCAGGTCTGGCATTTCCTGACATGTAACCTAGCCACAGAATGTGGCCCAGGTAGGCTTATTCATCTCTGCTGGACTGAACAGGTGTCCTGACAAAAATGCCAGGCCAGACTGTCAGAATCAGCAAGGAGGATTGATTGGGTGCTTTGCTAAGCATCCAGGGGAAGCACTCTCCTTCTCCGTCACATGAGACTCCCCTTTCTTTACTCAGTGAAATTGTGTAGTCAAGGCACTGGCAAGGGTGATTCCACCTCAACAAGTGCCCAGATCACAAAGAGCTCTTTGTCTTCCACAGGCGGGGTGTATCATGCCACAAGAAGCAATTGCTAAAGAAGCAGTTTTCATACTTGTGGGCTGGTGACTCTTTTATTCCACCTAGAGGCAAAAGTGATCTGCCTTAAGAAAACTCTTTCAGCCATCTCACATAGCATGAACAGAGTCCAGTACCAAGAGATAAACAAACCAGTTCAAAATAATACCATGGAGACTCTGAAAATAAAATTAAAGTGGATTAAATTAGATTCTAGCAATGGCCCCCAAAAGTAGGTCATCATCTGCATGATAAACTTCAACAGGTTTTGGCTGCTCAAATAAGTGAATGAATGAAT
>NW_007742464.1:20967-21619 GCF_000696425.1 Galeopterus variegatus
AAAAAGAAAGAACATATTACCTATGGGAAAATACCAATTTAAAAGTCAGCAAATTTCTCTTCTGAAACCATGAAAGTCAGTAAGCAGCAGCATAGAAATTTTTAAGTGCTGGAAATAAAAAAAAAAAAAAAATCAGCCACACATACTATATCTGTTGAAATTATCCTTCAGGAGTGAAAGGTAAATAAAGAAATAATTATAACAACAATGTTGAATTTGATGCTAGCAGACCTACCTCTAAAGAATAGTTATGGAAGTTCTTCAAATAGAAAATAATTATTTAAAAAGTTTGCAGGATCAGGAAGAAAGAAAGAACAATAGAATGAGCAGAAATGGGAGTGCAAACAACAGGCTATCCCTTTCCTCATATGTTTTCTAAATTGCATGAGATGACTTAAATACATATTGTAACATCATTTGATACTCAAGGTAATTATTCTTAAAGTATAGAGGGTGAAAAGACCTAAAGGGTTTCACTTTTCCCTTGAAATGGTAAATCTTCATACCAGTAGACTGTGGTAAGTCCAATATACATAAGAGCACTTCAAAAAATACATGGAAAAATAGAATTAAAAGATAATAAAAATCATTTCATGAACTTTTTGAAGTACCTTCATATGTTGTAATACCAGAGAAACAACTAGAAGAACCC
>NW_007742465.1:0-4227 GCF_000696425.1 Galeopterus variegatus
GAGCATGTTGTCACATGAGCAAGGGAGACCCTGGGAGGGGACATGAGACAGAGACAGGGCCAGAGGCTCAAGACCAGCTTCCAGACCCTGCTCTGACCACCTTCCTGGGCTCCAATCCATGCCTGACCTCAAACCCTTACAGCAAATGTCCGTTTTCTGGTCAAGCCCACATGACTTGGTGTGTGTTCACTGTAAGCATATGAGAAAGTTGGGAAAGCAGGAAGGGATGATGTCTGCACAGCATGGTTAGTGGGCTTGACNAAAGTCTGTGTCATGAAGGAAGGAGATTCTGCATCATGGTTTATTGTGGTTGTTGTTTTTTCGCTATGGTTGTTTTGTTGGGGGGGGGGGGTTGTTTGTTTTTTGGATGAACCGAGATGATTTATGGAGAAACATATTTCTACGATGAGGTTGATGATTCCAGGGAGAATGGGTTACTTTTATTTTTCTTTCCAGTTTCATCTTCCTCCACTGCTTTTACAAGCCGCAAAATATTTCTTTGACTTTCTCCCACGTCTTGGAAGATTTGCAGAGTGCCAGGCTATGGGCTCGCTTTTGCTGGTCAGAGACTCTACCCTTGTGAGTGTGGTAATACCACCGTGGACGTTCAGCCATAGAAACAAAAGTCCAGTGGCTCACTGCAAACCATCAGTGCTTTCGATCTAAAGTCAGGACTACATCTTCTGATGGGAACAAACCAATTATGTTTTTTATATACACAGGGAAAATATTTGGTACATATGGCGGAAATGACAAAATGGAACTTTTTTTTTATCATGAGTCTGTACTTGTTGGGTGGAAACTGATGCCCCAGATGTTGTGGGTTCTTTTCAGCTTCGTCTTTCAGTGCAGTAAACTTGCCTTTGTCAAAATAATCAAAATAGCCCAGAGCCCAAGCTCTGAGCCCTACCTTTAGGCAATGCACAGTAGCCTCAGCCACCACGACCCTGTCCACCACTCCCACCATGGGGAACTTCTAAGAAAACAGCTTTACACCTGGCATCTGAGGACTTTACTGGGGAGACTTCACGGATCTGCCAACAGCTAAAGTAACCACGGTCTTTGCCAAGTGAGCTCTGGAAACCCCAGAGGACACCAAGAAACCTCCAGGTGATGTCCCTTTGTTTTCCTGAAACAAACAGAGTCAACCCCAAAATGAAAAGGGCACTTTAGTGAAATACCCAGGGAGAGGAGCAAGGGACAGAGGAATGTCTGGGAAAGAGTAGGATGAGGCAGAACGAGGCAGTTTCTCACAAAGCTTCTTGTTTGTTTTGTTATTTGTTGAGGGGTTTCTCCTTCTCATATCTCCATATATTTGGGGTTGTTTTATTACCCTGAATCTGAAGACCAACTTAAAACTAGCAATTTTCCCACCAAGGAGAGCAGGTCCTGTCAATAAAGTCCCTGTGACTTAGGTCTTCTCGATGGTCCATAACTCCAGGTCTTCCAAAAGTCCTGCAAGACAGCAGAGACAAAAAGCCTTCAGCATTTAAGTCACGCAAGTCTGTAAAGAAGAGTCCAGGAGCCCATCAGGACTCCATTTTACCATGAATTTACAGGAGCTCAGTTGAAGACATGCCCTGGACACCGCAAGCTGGGGCCACTGTGAATCCTCAGCATGCTCTGAAGGAAACTCCAAAGGGCTCTGGGCAGATCTGGGGCTCAAGGCTTTCTCTCCCTGTTTACAGACTTGGCTACTGGGCCTTTTCCTGTGTGCTCGATGCCCCAGGATATTCATTTCAGCTACCCCATGGATGAAAGTGTGGGAGGGCGCTGGGTCCTTACCACTTGAGCAGTGCCCAACCCCTGCACCATCAACCTGGTGGAGCGCAGTTCCCACAGGAGAAGCCAATGCTTATCTTCAACCCTTGGGGTTAAATGCCTCCCACCCTCTCTGCTAGTTGAATGTCTCAACTTTCAATCAAAAAGATCTCTGAAATCTTCCCAGATCATCAGTCAAGATGGAAGCCCTTGGGGGGTGGGGATAAGGATGACAAAAACCGCCCCTCTCTGAAGTGTATCTTCAGAGAACCTTTACAGTATCTTTATGTGCCAGACACTTTGTGAGCAATTGTGTAGATTGTCTCCTTTAATATTCTATCTTAGTCTGGGCTTCCCCAGAAGCAGACCCTGAGATTTAAGAGTGAGCTTATGTAGGAGGTGGTTCTTGGAAGACCAGCAGGGGAAATTAATCAAGGGAAGTTAAGAGCAGTTTCCACTGTGGCAATAGGGGACAACCATGCCTCACTCTTGCTGAGGACCCCAGAGATGATGCAGAATATGCCTCAGAGTTGGTTCAGCCAAGGAGTGAGAAAGCTGCGTTAGTTACCTTCAAGTCATCTTCACCACTGGCTGGATGTTCCTCCCAGGGGTGTTACCTCAACAGAACACTGTCCCGTGCACACGAGGGCAGAAGAAACCACAGACAGCCCTGAGGTTCTCCAGAGCTGACTGCACCCCGGGGAACACGCACAGGGTATTGACAAGGTCTGCAATATGCTTTCCACTACCCTATCGCCTAGGAGTCATTGTCATCTCTAATTAATCCTACTTTCCAGATTTGCGAAAATTTAATTTTCATGCCAACTTAATAAGGGGAAATCTCTCCAAATAATAAAAATTTACCTTGACCTAACCAACAATTGTGACTTTTTGATCCAAGTGTTAAACATGGACAAAGAGTCTAAAGTAGCTAACAATTGTAAACATGTAGTTATCGGTTGGCTTTATAATAAGTAGGACAGAGGTAGCCCTGGAGTGTGGGTGCACAAAATTCACCCTCAAACAGAATTGGGGAAATCCTACTGGCAAGTAGCAGAGGAAACCTAGAACCCCTGAGTGTTCAGCAAGCTTCTCTGTTGAGATTTAACATGCAACCAGAAGAGAGCACAAATCATACTTAGGTCTTCTCGATGGTCCATAACTCCAGGTCTTCCAAAAGTCCTGCAAGACAGCAGAGACAAAAAGCCTTCAGCATTTAAGTCACGCAAGTCTGTAAAGAAGAGTCCAGGAGCCCATCAGGACTCCATTTTACCATGAATTTACAGGAGCTCAGTTGAAGACATGCCCTGGACACCGCAAGCTGGGGCCACTGTGAATCCTCAGCATGCTCTGAAGGAAACTCCAAAGGGCTCTGGGCAGATCTGGTGCTCAAGGCTTTCTCTCCCTGTTTACAGACTTGGCTACTGGGCCTTTTCCTGTGTGCTCGATGCCCCAGGACATTCATTTCAGCTACCCCATGGATGAAAGTGTGGGAGGGCGCTGGGTCCTTACCACTTGAGCAGTGCCCGACCCCTGCACCATCAACCTGGTGGAGCCCAGTTCCCACAGGAGAAGCCAGTGCTTATCTTCAACCCTTGGGGTTAAATGCCTCCCACCCTCCCTGCTAGTTGAATGTCTCAACTTTCAATCAAAAAGATCTCTGAAATCTTCCCAGAACATCAGTCAAGATTGTGGCCCTTGGGGGGTGGGGATAAGGATGACAAAAACCGCCCCTCTCTGAAGTGTATCTTCGGAGAACCTTTACAGTATCTTTATGTGCCAGACACTTTGTGAGCAATTGTGTAGATTGTCTCCTTTAATATTCTATCTTAGTCTGGGCTTCCCCAGAAGCAGACCCTGAGATTTAAGAGTGAGCTTATGTAGGAGGTGGTTCTTGGAAGACCAGCAGGGGAAATTAATCAAGGGAAGTTAAGAGCAGTTTCCACTGTGGCAATAGGGGACAACCATGCCTCACTCTTGCTGAGGACCCCAGAGATGATGCGTTATTCATTTTCATTGCTGCATAATATTCCTTTGTATGAATATACCATGATCTATTCATCCCTCATACTGTGGACGATGAGGTTGGTCCCAGTTCTTGCCTATTACAATTTATACTGATGTGACATNTACTGTGGACGATGAGGTTGGTCCCAGTTCTTGCCTATTACAATTTATACTGATGTGACATTCCCCAAAAGATATGCCTAAGTCCTAACCCTCAGTACCTGTGAATGTGGCCTTCTTTGGGAATAGGGTCTTTGCAGTTACATCCAAGATATAAGTTGAGATAAGGTTATACTGGAATGGGGTGGACTCTACATCCAATGACTGTTGTCCTTATAAAAAGAGGAGACACAGAGACACAGGCAGGTATGAAGGCCACTTGCAGGCAGAGGCAGAGACTTGGAATGAGGCACCTATAAGCCAAGGAACACCAAGGACTTCAGCCACCAACAGAAGCTG
>NW_007742465.1:5697-6507 GCF_000696425.1 Galeopterus variegatus
TGTGCATTCTGATTTATTAACTACAGTGAGAAGCAGAAACTAGGAAAATGGACTCCCGGCCGCGGGACTTCCCAGCACATTGGCTTGGGTAGACCAGACAGACATATCCAATAATTTGCCCTAAAGAGTAGAGACCAGCTTTGGTGGAGGCGCCTTGTTGAAAGGCCACATTCCCCTTTGACACAATGCACCTCACCACCCAGGAAGCAAAAATCATCCCAGACACAGAAAACAGAGACAAGCAATGGAGTCACACTGTCTGGAGAAGGTCTACCAGCTGTACACGCCATCTTGGATGTCTTAGTCTGTTTTGACCTGCTATAGCAGAACACCTGAAACTTGGTAATTTATGAACAATAGAAATTTATTTCATACAATTCTAGAGGCTGGGAAGTCCAAAATCAAGGTGCTGGCAGGTTTAGGATCTGCTGAGAGCTCAGTCTGTGCTTTCGACATGGCACCTTGAACACTAAAACCTCTAGTGGGGAAAAATACTGTGTGCTCCCATGGCAGAAGGCAGAAGGGCAAAGAGAGAGAACCCACTCCCGAAAGGCTTTTATTAAAAATGCTTAAGGAGATTTATTTATTTTTTAATTGAAATGTATTTGTTGTACATACTTACGGGGTACAGAGTTATATTTCCACACATGCATATAACACGTAATGATTGAATCAGGGTAGTTTGCAAATACATCACCATAAAAATTTATCATTTCTTTGTGAAGAGAACATTTGAGATCCTCTCTTCGTGCAATACATTATTGTTAACTGCGAATGTCTAGAATTGCTGTACACCACTAGAACTTACTT
>NW_007742465.1:8142-19064 GCF_000696425.1 Galeopterus variegatus
GCACCAGGGTGCCTGCATGCCGGGAAGTGATATCCCCACAAGCATCCCTGGTGTGGGGACCGCTGCAGCAGCAGGCACCTTCAGAAGTGTCTGAGCAACTCCCAAGGACACCCTCAGCTCTGCAGTCCTTCCCACTCACAGCTCCATCTGACCCATGCTCTTTGATCCCTGATCCCTGATTCCACCTGGACCAGACTCCCTCTCTGGACAATTTGGAAATAGATTGAGATAATCTACTGTGCTTTGAATTGCTAGACTTTAATCTGTATGTTTGGAAATGTGGGGTGGGGTCTTCTGTCCATCGTGGGAGCCAGAGGGAAAGAGATGACCAGCTGGTAAGCAGAGAGAGAGAGACAGAGAGGGAAGATTGAAACAGACACATGGGTGTGAGCACACAGGNAATATTTGGGCTATACTGGCACTTAAAACAAAAAGCCCATTGAGTATTGGCAATTCTGATTTACCTGGGCATCCTGTCTTGTATCTGGCAACCCTAATCCTGACATTTCACATGGGGCATTTGTGTTACTAACTCACTATATCCTGAGGACACCAGACATTTCCAGACAAAACGACCAGCAAAGCCACCATGTATCAGGTAAAATAACCCCATGGACACAGACTCTGACATTAAAACNTGGTCAAGCCCACATGACTTGGTGTGTGTTCACTGTAAGCACATGAGAAAGTTGGGAAAGCGGGAAGGGATGTTGTCTGCACAGCATGGTTAGTGGGCTTGACAGCACCCAATGCTGCACCGAACACTGGAATGGTGGATTGTGTGCTATGTGTGTTGTACCACAATAAAAGTAGATAACAGGTGGATAGGTACAAATGCAGACAGACAGATAGATATGGATAGACAGACAGAAGATAGATAAATACATGGACAGATGATAGACAGTTTGTAGGTAGATGATCAATACATAGAGAGATAGATTATAGGTAGATTACAGACAGATAAAAGATGGATAGGTAGATATAGATAGATGATAGATTTATGATAGATAGGTAGGTAGGTGATCGATAGTGTGAGGAAAATAGAGCAGTTTGGTCAGGCCCCCTCACCTCAGTCAGGTTGGGGGTGGTGCAGCACATTCTTTGTAAACAAGTTCTGTGGGGGTGGAGTCAGTGCATGCTCACCCGGGTACTTTTAGCTTGCTGCTATTCTTGTGCATTCTTCAGCGTGTGGAGGAGCAGCTCTGAACTGCTGGCAGGCAGAGCTCGTGTCTAAACATAGAGCATGTTTACTTTGCTGGCAGCTGCTCAGTTTCTCTTTGGACTGCCAAGCTCTTAGACGTGTTTGTGCTGAATAAAGACTATTCTTTCTTCAACCAAGGCTCCAAGGACCTTTTTTCTGGTTATCTAACTCGTAGACCTGCATGTGAAGGGCTTGTGAACTGGCTGTGAGCTCCAGACCCTAGCCCAAGCTCCACAGGTAGATACATAAACAGACACATAAATAGACCGTAGAGAGAGAGAGAGAGAGAGAGAGAGAGAGAGAGAGAGAGAGAGAGAGAGAGAGAGGGATGACAGATAATAAATCGATAGATCGATTGATAGGAAGACAGATAACAGATAGAAAAATGTACTAATACTCACCATGGAATTTTGACAGCTTTGTCACAAACCCCGAGCAGCCGTGAGCCAGCCCTCAGGGGAGACCAGGCTGATGCTACTGAATGAGCTCACAGCTTCAACTCTGTTGCTTCAAGAAATGCAGTGGGAAGTCTTTCTCATGTCAAGAGATCACCACCAAAGCAGCCACAGGTACAGGAACACCCAGTTCTCTGCTCTAAATGCTGGTCAGTTCCCACTCACCTGTGATGAGGGGCTTGTATTGTGGGTTATTAAGAGAAACTCCCCGCTAGGACAGCCCTTGTGGGGCCCAGCCTCGGGGGTGGGAAGAGACAGCTGAAAGTGGGGCCACATCCCAAGTCCAAGGCCAAACACAGGAACTGGCAGGCAGAGTGGATTGTCATGACATTAATGACGCTTGAGCTCAGAGCCCCGTCCTTAGGGTCCTGCATGCACATGGTCACAAGCGAGACATTTTAACCAAGTCTGTTAAGTCCTCTGGCCCTCTCTCTTTAGATGGCACGCAACACTGCCTACCTCTGTTGCTCTGTCTCCTTGTCTCTGGTGGCTCTCAGTGGCTGTAGAATTTTGGGGATCACGTGAAGGGGAGGTTGACTTGGGGAAACATCAATTGTCTGAAATATGTGTATGCAGTTTGCAATAAATTACCACAAGCC
Organism: Galeopterus variegatus; assembly: GCF_000696425.1. Lineage (NCBI taxonomy): Eukaryota > Metazoa > Chordata > Mammalia > Dermoptera > Cynocephalidae > Galeopterus > Galeopterus variegatus. The sequence goes on from NW_007742465.1 coordinate 10,398, forward strand.
ATCGCGGTGCAGAAATGGCTTTCAGGAAAACCCCTACCATTCGCTGTGCCGATTCACCCAAAGTCATTGCTAGCAGGTGCAGGACCAGAGGTCCCACGTATCCAGGTCCTGAGGCAGAAAAGGCTGCAGTGTCCAGAGCTGGAGCTCACCTGTGCACGTACAAGCACTGAGCATGTAAAACCAGGCGCAGAACATGAGGCTCTCAGCAAACTGCAGCTGAGCTTCTCTCCCATCTGGAACACAGTCTATGACTGAACGTCATTCCTTTCTTCATCGATTATTTTCATTTCTTTCTCTCTCTCTCTCTCTCCATCCCTCCTTCCTTCCTTCCCCTTTCTTAGTTTCTTCCTTCCTCCATTTTTCCTTCCTTCCTTCTTTCCTTCCTCCCTTCCTTTCTCCCTTCACCTTATGCAGAATTTACCAGAACTCCTGTGTCATAGAACGCCAACCTGAGCTAGCAGCCAGAGCACCTGTGTATGACATCCCACATTTTACGTGCACTGATTAGGGGATACTATACTTAGCAAATAAAAATACAGGATGTGGGGCCCAGCCTCGGGGGTGGGAAGAGACAGCTGAAAGTGGGGCCACATCCCAAGTCCAAGGCCAAACACAGGAACTGGCAGGCAGACTGGATTGTCATGACATTAATAACGCTTGAGCTCAGAGCCCCATCCTTCCAGGGACTCTTCCCTGGGGATGGAGGGGTTAGGGTCCTGCATGCACATGGTCACAAGCAAGACATTTTAACCAAGTCTGTTAAGTCCTCTGGCCCTCCCTCTTTAGATGGCACGCAACACTGCCTACCTCTGTTGCTGTGTCTCCTTGTCTCTGGTGGCTCTCAGTGGCTGTAGAATTTTGGGGATCACACGAAGGGGAGGTTGACTTGCAGAAACATCAATTTTGTTGTCTGAAATATGTGTATGCAGTTTGCAATAAGTTACCACAATCCATCGCAGTGCAGAAATGGCTTTCAGGAAAACCCCTACCATTCGCTGTGCCGATTCACCCAAAGTCATTGCTAGCAGGTGCAGGACCAGAGGTCCCACGTATCCAGGTCCTGAGGCAGCAAAGCCACCATGTATCAGGTAAAATAACCCCATGGACACAGACTCTGACATTAAAACTCCTACACAGACTTTACTACAAACCAGTATGAATGTTACAAAGGGAAACTCGACTGTTCTCTCAGATGGCTCAGTGCATCTGAGCAGTGATCTAAAACACATCCTGTGATGATCTTTTTCATAAAGAGAGCTCCCCAATTAATACAAGCTTCAGGCCCCACAAAACTGGTGTCTGCCTTGCCAGCACCGTAGACCTGATGTGTATGGAGATAATGCATACTTTCCACAAGACTGAACGGCTGGAATGGAAGCTCGGCCGGTGACTGACGGGGCAAACCTCCCAGGGACATTTGCATGTCAAATGAGCCATGCCTGTTAGCAGCAGGGAATCCCCATGTGGTTTCTTCGCAAGTGGATTAACTATCCTTGGGCAAAAGCAATAGTGGATCTTTTTGTTTCAAATACTGGGTGACTTGGATTAAACCAGGAGCCACCTGGAGTTGGCCCAGTTTACGATCTTCCTGGATCTCTTTCATCAGCCCGATTGCAGGTGTATATAGTGGCCCCAAGGTACAGTTCTGTTTCTGCATTTCGAAGCTAAGATAGAAAAAATGTATGACACAGAAACCATATACGTTAACACGGCCAGATGCAGAACTTCCCAAGGACAGTCTCCAACAGGACTTATATACTCTTCTTGTCAGAAGACCCCTGAACCTGTCTAAATCCATTTGTGTAGATAACCAGATTTTTGATGTGTCTTTGTCTAAATCGTGAAGGGGTGTCTATTTTATGTTTGGTACTGATTTGTGCTTTTGGTAGAGGTTGCATGTTCGTGGTCTATGATGTTCAAGGCACACGTGGGTGCACAGTAAACCTGGGTCCCTCTGACTTTCTCCCCCCGTCCCTCCCTGGGGACAGCCATGTTGAGGATCTCTCAGTGACAGTCCAGGATATGTTCTGTATTTTTAGGCATGATTATAGATGGACTCACTTCCTGTAGCTGCCGTAACAAATGCTCACACACCGGGGAGAAGATCCTTCCTGCCTCTTCCAGCTCCTGGTGGCTCCAGGCGTCCCTGGGCTTATGGCCACATCACTCCAGTCTCTGCCTCCATCTTCACGTGGCTTCTTCTCTGTGTCTGTGTCTCTTATGAGGACACCTGTCACTGGGTCAGAGCCCCCGCTAACCCACGATAACCTCATCTTAACTAATTCCATCTGCAGAGACCCTATTTCACTTAAGGTCTCATTCACAAGCTCCAAGGATTAAAACCTGATCATACATTTTGGAGGGGACATCATTCAGCCCAGTACAGTACACACCCTTTGATTTTGTAGACACATAATGTCTTCCACTCTACACTTTCTGCCCCATTATGCCTTTTACCTGAGGCAATTTTAATAATATTTAATAACTCTCCAACACAAAAGCCTAAAAACACAGTTTCAACTCAGATGTGGATTAAAAGATTCACATCGGGACTAAGTGGAGCCTATTCGAAAGATCTTTAAACAGAAATGCAAAATGGGCCATGGACTTAACACGTTCACACAACACACACCCATGGAGGACCTGGGATGTGTCAGGAATCCACATGCTCAGCAGGAACCCAAGGTCCCCGAAGACGGTAGTAGCAAAAGCCACCGTGCTGTGGGGTGGATGGGCTGCTGAGGGGACACCGAGGCCCAGCTCTCTCTGAAGTAGTCTGGAAGGCATCCCAGAGCCAAGGAGACACGTTGGCCGAGCCTAAAACAATAAATCAGAGCAGAGCAGGTGGAGAACGGGGTGGGGGGAAGGATGTTCCAGACAGCAGGGCTGGCTCTGGCAAACCCCACTGAGCAAAGAGCCAATGGGGCGATGGCAGGGCTGACTGAGGTGAGCCCAAGGGAGCACGCACACCCATACAGGTGCCTTCACAACACGTGCATCACCGCACCAGGCAGGTCTGCAGAGTAGGGATGACGTCTTTCAAGCGCTTCTCTTTGCTTGAGGAAGGTGACACCAGGGAGACTAAAAACTTTTAAGTGGCATCACATGGCTGGTTGAGACCAAGCTTCGGGGAAGAGGAGGCAAGGAGAAATTCTGTGAGCTTCCCTCCAGCCAATCATGCGTATGCACTGTGTGTGCAGGTGTGTGTGTGCACAGGCCTGTGAGATTGTGTGCATACCAGGAGCAAGGATCCAGCAAAGAGGAAATCTACCTGCACTTCCAGGCATGCGTGTGTATACACACCATGTGCATGAGTTCATCTGTGTGCATGTGCACATAAGCATGTGCATGTGCTCATGTGTGCTTTGTGTATCTCTCTGTCCATGCATGTGTGTATGTGTGTGCATGTGTTTGTTCAGGTGTGTGCAGGTGTGTGTGTGCGCATGCCCACATGCAAGCCAATTGCACACCAGGATCAAGGATCCAGCAAGAGGAAATCTACCTTCACTTCCTCCCAGGTGCACATGTGTACACACACTGTGCATGCATGTGTACATATTTATGCATGTGTACACAAGCATGTGCATGTGTACACACTACGTGCATGTGTTAATGTGAGTGTGTGAGCACATGTATGCACATGTGTGTACACACTCTGTGCACATGCACACATGTGCTCGTGTGTGCTCATGTATCTCTGTGTCCATGTGTGCATGCATGTATGTGTAAGTGTGCACACGTGTGTGCGTGTGTGTGTCCATAATTGTGCAAGTGTTTCTGTGTTTGTGTGTGCATGCCCACATGCAAGCTTATTGCACACCAGAATCAAGGATCCAGCAAAGAGGAAATCTACCTGTGCTTCCTCCCAAGCATGCATGTGTACACATACTTTGAATGCATGTATGTGTGTGCATTGCACACATGAGACGGCGTGCACGCTAGGAGCAAAAGAACCCACCAGCGGGAGGCCCACGGCCCACAGAGACAGAAACAGACATCCTTCCTGCCCCTGCAGAGCTGGGCAAATCAACCCCTTCTAACAAGACAAGGTCAAACGCTGTGTCCTCGTTGACTATAAATATAAATTGCAGCCCATCTAATGAACGCCTACCTGACATTTGTTTTCACAACGATAAGCATTAAAATGTTCCCCTCTCTAATCCCCTGCCTAATTCAATCTCCCTGCAGATCAGATGCAGACACAGCCCTGACAGATCTCTTAGTCACTTTTCATGAGAAGGGAAGCTGCCGCCCTAGATCAATTTGCCATTGCAGCATCGTCCATGAGGTCCCCATGAGAAGACAACGTCCCCTCCACTCCCTTCACCCCATCTTTCTTCTGTGTTCTTTGTGATAACCCTTTCTACCTGTCTGTCCTCTCCCCTCTATCTTTCCGTCTTTCCCTCTCTCCCCAGAAACAGATGTCTTGCGTTTAGGTTTTTTGTTGTTGTTTTCTAAATCAAGTTACAGTTTCCGAGCGCAGCATTCCCAGTGTCACTTCCCCTTATTAATGTTAACTGAATAAAACCCACATTAGGGAAAATGATTTACATGTTACCTCCGAAGACCCACGCCGGGTCCAGATGGTCACCCCTCACGGATGCCGTCTGCTGCACACACAGAGGCAGGCTATTGATTGTGGCTGAGGCTTCACGTCCAGTCTCATCTCTCGGGTTTGAAATCCAACACAGAAGCACAGCCAGGGACGGCCACGTGAAGGGTGCTGTGAACACCGTCCATCCCATCTGGTGTCTAATACGTTAGGATGCCACGTGTAGATTTTAATAGACAGGAATTGGATTAAGGAGCCGTCTAGGAAGGCTGAGTGGACAGGGAGGTCTGGTGAGGAGTGTAATTAAATGACACACAGAGAGGCTGGCTTGAGAGGAACCGAAATCCTCTGTGAGAAGATGAGCAGGCTTCGAGGAAAGAACGGAGAGGACGCCGTTAGATATTTATCTTTCTAGTGTTTCCATGTACTAGTAAAAAAGAGGGGGGAGGAAGGAAGGAAGGAAGGAAGGAAGGAAGGAAGGAAGGAAGGAAGGTTCCCAGCACACCCTGCTGGACCTACTGATGTCACTGATGTCTAATGAGGATCATCATTTTCTGATCATTTCATGCCCTTTGGTTTCACCCTGGCCCCCAGCACACCTGCTCAACTGTCCTCTCTCTCTCAGTCTTTCTAAAGTGTGACCTACTGAAGGTTGTGCAAGGCCAGCTTCAAAGCCAATGCTCAGACCGTCCATAATCTCTTTTCCCACCCTCCTACTATGTCTGAATGTTTGTGTCCCCTCAGAATTCCTATGTGGAAATACTAACCCCAAAGGGGATGGTGTTAGGAGGTGGAGCATTTGGGAGGTGATGGGGTCATGAGGGTGGAGCCTCATGAATGGGATTAGTGTCCTTATAAAGAGACCCCAGAGACCTCCCTCACCCCTTTCCACCATGTGAGGACACAGCAAGAAGTCACCGTCTATGAACCAGAAAGCAGGTCCTCACCAGACACTGCACCTGCCACACCTTGATCTTGGACTTCCAGCCTCCAGAGCTGTGAGCAATAATTTCTGCCATTTATAGGTGAGTCTATGGTATTTTGTGTAGCAGCTGAAATGGACAAGGACACCCCCCTTTGGTAGGCAGGCTAACCTCCATTTTCTCCTCCTCTTGGGCCCACTAGGTATGGCTGCCCAGGAAGCCACCAGTCCAGAGGAATTAAGTTGGCAATGCAATGGAGCGGGCAGTTGACAGCCCCTGTAGGAGCAGACAGAAGACAAGGCTTCCCTCCCTTCATGTCTTCTGCATATCTGTGTCTTCTGCATTTCACTAAGGATATAAGGGGCTCCATGACACTCATTTCTGCCCTGAGACTGGAGGTGGGCAACTATTCCTTGGCCCCCCACCAGCCATGCTCCCTTGCTGACTGTGCCTGGACTTCCCTTGGGGAAAATTCCTCTTCCCCGTTCTCCCCATCCAGCAGGGCTGTATCTGGGCCTTTGCTCCATCTGGAGATGAGCCTGTGTCAGGCCAGCCGAGCTCATATAATATAACTCTCTGGAACTGAAATCCTGTGCAGACATCAGGAGATGCTGAAAACCCTAGGAATCTGTCCATCCCCGTCCCCTTTCTGGAGCCCCTGGTCAAAGCCTGCTGAGATGGTCAACCGATGCCTGATTCTCCAGACTTTCTGGAGTTCTTCAAAGTAATTGTTTAAGTTGTCTGGGCCACTTTCTCTGGCTTCCAGCCTAAGAACTCTGTGTTAGAGTAATAACCCTTCCCAAATGATACCTGCATCCCGATCCCCATGTGGTAGACAGAACAATGTCCCCAAAGATGTCCACATGCTAATCCCCAGACCTATGAATATGGCACCTTACAGATGTGATTAAGTTAAGGATCTTGATATAGAAGGATTGTCCTAGATGATCTGGGTGGGTTCAACACAAGGGATCTTATAAAAGGGAGACAAGAAGGTCAGAGTCAGAGAAGGAGATGTAAGGATAGAATCAAATGTCAGAGAGAGAGAGAAGAGATGAGACAATGCTATGCTGCTGCTTTGAACTCAGAAGAAGAGGACAAGGCCTTGAGCCAAGGAACGTAGATGTCACCAAAAAGCTGGAAAAGGCAAGGAAATATCCTCCCCTGGAGTCTCCAGAAGGAACACAATCCTCTGACACCTATATTTTAGCCCAGTGACACTGTGTTGGACATCTGACCTCCAGAACTATACGATCATATGTGTGTGTTGTTTTAAGCTACTAAGTTTGTGGTAATTTGTTATAACAGCAGTATGAAACTAATACAAACTCTAGTAGAGTTGACATAAGACAGGAGGTTCCAGTGAGCATCCTCAGGAAAAAAAATATCAGGTTCCTACAGAGAACGCTTACCTGCAGAACAGGTTGTAGGAATTTGCTACAGGACAAAAATCTGTGAAATGTTTATGGGACCAGATTGTCAGGTCAAAAAAAGGTAGAATATGGTTTTAGATTGAGCTGCCTTTTGTCAAAATTGGCGAGTGCACTAGAAATGTGTGCTTAATCTGCTATTCAGGTGAGAATCTCATAATGTGCTTGGCAGGTTAAACAAAATATGGGCACAGTGCTGCACCCTGATAAAGCAAGCTCACAGCAGTACCAAGGATCGTCTATGGGCAACGCTGTTCCAGGGACAGTTTGTTCCTGACCCACCACAAACCAAACCCAGACATTAAGAGTGAGTCCTTAGAAATTTGCAGTGGCCACAATGTTCAATTTTACATGTGTTGGATCTAATAAAAAATGGCAGCTTGTACTTTTTTTTGTTTTATTTTTCTAATAATTTATTTCCATTTTGTTTTTAATATCAACCCATGAGAGACTGAAAAAAAAAAAAAACACATTGATTCTTTAGCACTGGTAGCTTGAGAAGCCCTGGTTTAAGGATGGAATTTCCCTAGATTTATGCAGAGGCACAAAATCAAAGATGGGAAATAAGTTTGCTACATTGTAAATTAAGTCCTCCAGGAGGTCCACACACCCTTCCTTTGTCAGGGATTTGATGCATCTTTTGATTTGCTCACTCTTTTGATGTAAATGCCGCTTTCTTAAAATAAACACATAAACAGACCACTTTGCTCGTTTTACCTCAGGGCCAAGAAAGCCAGTAGGAGATGCTACAATTGAAATAGGCTTGTCTAGATGCTTTTCAGAGAGTCTAGGGTGTGGGAAAGACCAGGAGATTGCATTTGACCACCAGAGCACAGAGTCTATGTCGGCTGCAGGTGGAACTCTCTACTCCCAGAGATCTCAGACCACAGGGCGGCCACTAAGGAAAGCTCCATTTATGAACTGAAATATTCCCTGTTGGGTGGCCAGAGATGCAGCTGGAGCTTCCACCACAGACAGCAAGGCTGCCTCACACCATCCTGCTCCAAGACCATCCCAAGTCCAGAATGCCTGAAAGAGAGAGCATCCTCTCCTTGAAGAAGTGCTCCAGAATTCACCCGAGGAGGAGGCTTGTGAGACCCAGGCTGACCAGATGGCCAGTCACCTGGTGGTCCTCTCTAGTCTTTCACTGTTTATCCAAGGTTCAAAATTCTCACGGTAGCAGTGATTGAGGCTCTGTCGGTTGACATGAATCTCTGTGCTGCCTGCCCACATGTTTTCCCTACAACATCCCCTTTAACCCAGAGAGCCCCCTCTGAGAAAAATGTTATCACCTCCACTGCTGGAGAGTCTGAGGCTAAGCAAGGTTGACCTGTTTGCCAGGTTTTGCAAGCTGTGAAGTTGCAGATCAGAGATGATGATGATATTGACCTGGTGAATTTCAGCACTCTACTGGCACTTGACATATGCTACTCCATTTCAAAAATTCTATGTGGGAGGCATTGTGATTCCCACACCACACACAAGAAAACAATGGCTATTTGAGATCTGAAGTGAATCCAGTCTGCTCAGAGTATAAGCAACAGAGTTGGAATTCTAAGCTATGAGGTTGCATGCACACAGTGGACGAGTGGTTAGCAATCATGACCCAGACCCAGGTAGCAGGGTTGCAGCTGCATCAGACAAAACCATCAGCTTCAACCTGCTCACAGCTGGGTACACCCAGCACCATCACCAATAGCTACCCACCCCATATTCCTGGACGTGTGTTGGTCCAGAGGGGAACACACCTGCTGGTGCCTTC
>NW_007742465.1:20894-22306 GCF_000696425.1 Galeopterus variegatus
CCCCAGAGAGCGCTGGTGGAGTTTTGAGGGACCCCCAATGAAAACTGAGCAGCGGGGAGGTGGCCCTGAGTGAAGGTGGGTTGTCTCCTGTTGGTGACATCAGAGAAGACTCTCCTGTTGTGCCCTGTGTGGAGACAGAGATAGAGCCTCTGCCTCTGAAAATGTTGCCTGGTAATTGCAGTGGACGACCCGGAGATGCCTTTTCTTTCCCTGGGACATTTAGCCTCCCAATTTATGTCACCCCAGTGTGAGACAAGTCTTTGCACCTTGACCAAGGTGAGCCCTCCGAACCCTCACCACACTGCCCCAGGATGTAGATCACTTTTCAGACTTATAATTAGTCAAAAACTTCTAATGGCATTTATTTATCCTCAAATGTGATCCAAAAACCTGAAACAACTGGTATACTGCCAGACTCATNGAGAGCTGAACGAAACAATACCATCAGCCAAGAATTTTTTATCCAGAAAAGTTATCCTTCAGATATAAGGGAGAAATAAAGACCTTTACAGACAAGAAGGAGCTGAGGGAATACATCACTACTAGACCAGCTTTATAAGAAATGCCTAAATAAGTGCTACAGCTGCACATGAAAAGATTATAGCAATCATCATGAAAACATTAAAAAGTATTAAAGTCACCAGATGTGATAAATTCATAATTCAAATTTAGAGGTAAATTCAAAATTCCAATTCAGAATACACCCATTAAGTAAGAGTGCTNCATGACCCTCATTTCTGCCCTGAGACTGGAGGTGGGCAACTATTCCTTGGCCCCCCACCAGCCATGCTCCCTTGCTGACTGTGCCTGGACTTCCCTTGGGGAAAATTCCTCTTCCCCGTTCTCCCCATCTAGCAGGGCTGTATCTGGGCCTTTGCTCCATCTGGAGATGAGCCTGTGTCAGGCCAGCCGAGCTCATATAATATCACTCTCTGGAACTGAAATCCCGTGCAGACATCAGGAGATGCTGAAAACCCTAGGAGTCCGTCCATCCCCGTCCCCTTTCTGGAGCCCCTGGTCAAAGCCTGCTGTGATGGTCAACCAATGCCTGATTCTCCAGACTTTCTGGAGTTCTTCACAGTAATCGTTTAAGTTGTCCGGGCCACTTTCTCTGGCTTCCAGCCTAAGAACTCTGTGTTAGAGTAATAACCCTTCCCAAATGATGCCTGCATCCCAATCCCCATGTGGTAGACAGAACAATGTCCCCAAAGATGTCCACATGCTAATCCCCAGACCTATGAATATGGCACCTTACAGATGTGACTAAGTTAAGGATCTTGATATAGAAGGATTGCCCTAGATGATCTGGGTGGGTCCAACACAAGGGTTCTTATAAAAGGGAGGCAAGAAGGTCAGAGAAGGAGATGTGAGGATAGAATCAGATGTCGGAGAGAGAGAAGAGATGAGACAAT
>NW_007742465.1:24136-24465 GCF_000696425.1 Galeopterus variegatus
ACGTGTGTTGGTCCAGAGGGGAACACACCTGCTGGTGCCTTCCATCTTAAGCTTTTAGACAGCTTCCTTAACCATCAGTATTCTCCAAGCCAGTGTGTCCAAACTCCGGTGTACACAGGAACAGCTCACAGATCTTGTTCATGCAGATTGAAATTCAGCAACCTGAGGCAGAGGTGAATCATCCCTGGTGATACTAATGCTGCTGGTGTGCAGACCACTCTTTGAGCAGGGAGGGTCTAGCCCCGTGGGTCTCAAACTTGGCTGCTCATTAAAATCCCCTAGTGAGCTTTGAAAGAATTCCCCTGACCCTCCTTCATCACAGACAGCAA
>NW_007742465.1:26574-26939 GCF_000696425.1 Galeopterus variegatus
TGCAGGATTCTTCTTAATTATAGAAAAAGTGCTTCATACATATTGAAATATGTTCTTATCTGCTAATGCCCTGATTTTCTATACTTGGACACACTCTGAACGCAATTATTTGGTGATTAATCTATTTTTTAAACTTTCTGTTCATTAGTCTTTTGATGAAAGTTTTTCTAAGCAAAGATCACACAGAGTTGGTGCACAAGGAAACTGTAATGTAGATCATCCCGAAGACAAGAAAATCATGACATAATGTTGACTTACTAAGATTATATCTTCATGGGACAGATGAAACATTGACTTGTCTTCTCATAAAGGCCATCTTCATCATCAATCAGAACATCAGGACAGCTGAGGCAGTCATAAAGTTA
>NW_007742465.1:27400-29907 GCF_000696425.1 Galeopterus variegatus
GGAGGTGGAAGAGGCAGGAAGGATCCTCCCCTGGGGCCTCTGGAGGGAGCACGGCCCTGACACACCTGGATCTCAGACTTCTGCCTGCAGAATGGGGAAAGGATAAATTCCTGTTGTTTAAGCTGCCTGGTTTATGACACTTTGTTATGGCCGCCATAGAATACTCATACAAGGAGTATATAGAACTTTTATGTAAACTTTAAGGAATAACAGTACTAGTCATAAAATAGGACAATCTTAGAGTTTAAAAGCCCCCATGTGTTCCTCGCCAATTGCATCTCATCTCCCCACCCAGAAGTGAGCACTCTCCAGAATTTTATGGTAATAATTGTCTTACCTTTTTATCCTTTGTGGTTAAAGCCCTGCATATTTCCCTCTAAAAATATTGGATGTGCATGTGTGTGCGCGTGTGTGCATGCATGCCCGTGTGTGCATGTGTGTGCGTATGTGCCTGTGTGTGCTCATGTGTGCGTGTGTGTACACACACACACAGTCTCTCTCCAGTTTGCCCCTCATCCCTCCACCCACAGAGCCCTCCTCTGCTCCCTCTGAGGAACATACCCCCCACCCCATCCCCACCCTCGCCCCATCTCCTCCTTCTCCAGGGATGTGTAAATACAGGCCCCCCGGATGCAAGAACCTGGCTCAGTGGTCCAGGAAGGCAGCTCTTTCCTCAAAGGCACAAGCCTTCTTGTATCGGCTGCACCAACTTCATCCTCATCTCAGTGCCTGAGGCACCCATGCTCCTGCTGTGGGACCCAAAGCCCCTTGGTGATTCTGCAGGGTGACCCCAGCTAGGTCAGCTTTCCCCACCCGTGGCTCAGGATTCAGCTCTCTCTGGTCTGTCCAGTCACTGCTCTCTCATGCATCTGCCTTTGGTTTCCAAAACCACGTGCTACTCTCCCTTTCCTCTTGTCCCCGTGCTTGTGGGATGAGAACGTTGAACACCCTTGCTGTGGCTCTAGCAGGATTTCAGCAGGGAGCCAATGTGTGTGTGTGTGTCCTTGCTCAGCTTTCCTAACTCCCAAGACTCCTGTGTGCATGGTGCACTTTAATCTTTTGAAAGAACTTCCACCTACGATAGACCTCACTGTGCCTCGATCATACCCTCTTCTACTAACCAGGGACAGATACGACCCTAAACTCTGACCAACATCTCCCATCTTTTGGTGTTGGAGCAGGAACCAAAACCCAGGTCATAGGTCTGTGGAGTCCTCTGGCTCAATATCTGAAATATTTGTTGCAGTTTCGTGCCAGGAACAGGAACTTGTCTCTCTCATAAATCATTTATTTCAGTAACTTTGTTTTCTTCTACCTTCCTCTCTCCTGGCCCCGAAGAACATCTGTAAAAGGAAGATATGGTAATTAGGGGGTGCTGTGGTCTGAATGTTTGTGTCCCCTCAACACTTGCATGTTGAAATCCTCAGCCCCAAGGTGATGGTGTTAGGAGGTGGGGCCTTCAGGAGGTGATGAGGTCATGAGGGTGGAGCCTCATGAGTGGGATTAGTGTCCTTATAAAAGAGACCCCAGAGAGCCCCCTCACCCCTTCCACCATGTGAGGACACAGTGAGAAGGTGCCGTCTATGAACCAGGAAGCAGGTCCTCACCAGACGCCGACTCTGCCACGTCTTGATCTTGGACTTCCAGCCTCCAGGACTGTGAGAGATAAATGTCTGTTGCTTATAAGACACCTGGTCTGTGATATTTTGTTATAGAAGCCTGAAGAGACTAAGATGGGGAAAGAAGAAAACAGAAGGGAGAATTGATTGGCTCTACACACAGAGTTTTATTTCAGCTCCTAAGACTTTTTCCTATTTCTCTTATCCCAGCAGTGTCCATAAAAGCTGCCTCCTCCCATGATAACAATGAAATGACAGGTGGATGTTAGAGTCATACAGATTATTCAACACTAATGACCTCATACTTCTACCAGGCCCCCTTTGGTGGCCACTGGAAATGTAACTCTGGGTGTTACAGGGTGAGCTGGACGTCCACCCAATTCATATGCAAAAGCCCTAGCCTCCGGGAACTCAGAATGTGACTATATTTGGAGATAAGGTCTTTAGAGAGCTTGTTAAGGTAAAATGAAGTCACTAGGGTGGGCCCTGATCCAAGAGGACTGGTGTCATTATGAAAAGAAGAGTTTAGGACACAGACACACACAGAGGAGGACCATGTGAGGACACAGGGAGAAGACAGGATCTACAAGCCAAGGAGAGAGGACTCAGGAGGAACCAGCCCTGCCATGCCTTGGTCTCAGGCTTCCAGCCTCCAGGACTGTGAGAAATAAATGTCCATTGTTTAAGCCACCCAGTCTGTGATATTTTGTTATGGCAGCCCTAGGAGAATTGTACTCTGGACATGGACTGGTGACCACTGTATGATGCCTACTGTGATCACTAAGTCAGTCATCAAATGTCTATCAAACACCTGCTCCACTGTGTGCCAGGTGCTGAATTAGTGACGTACAGAGACATGAAGGTAAACAGAATAGACAAGGCTCCTGC
>NW_007742465.1:31034-31510 GCF_000696425.1 Galeopterus variegatus
TCACTCCAGTCTCTGCCTCCATCCTCATGTCACATTCTTCTTTTTTGTGCTAAATTTCCCTACAGCCCTCTCTTGGAAGACCCTAGATTGCATTTACAACCCACCCTGATAGTTCAAGATAATTTCCCACCTCAAGATTCTTAAGCACAAATCTGCAAAGCCCCTCTTACCATGTAAGGTCACATGCAGAGGTTCCAGGGATTAGAATGTATATATTTGGCAAGGGGCATTATTCAGGTGGCCACAGGAGACTTGCTGGGTCAGAATGTCTTGAGCCAAGACCAGAAGAATGAGAGGCACCTGCCTTGTGAGAGCTAGAGAGGAAACCCAGGCAGAGGAACCCGTGAAGACCAGCACCCGGAGGCTGGACAGAGCTCGGTGTGTTCAGAAAACGGACAAAGGAACAGTTGTCAGGGCACGCAGTGAGCAGGGACACTGGGAAGTCAGATGCAAATCCTTCACCTGGCTTTGGTGTT
>NW_007742466.1:0-699 GCF_000696425.1 Galeopterus variegatus
TCTACCCTGTTGGTAGGACTGTAAAGAAACAAAGAAAAAGAAGGAAGGAAGGAAGGAAGGAAGGAGGGAGAGAGGAAGGGAGGGAAGGAAGGAAGGAAGGAAGGAAGGAAGGAAGGAGCAACGAAGAGAGAGAAAAAAGAAAAAAAGAAAAATCACAATAATACATAGAACTTTCAGAAGGAGAGAACACAACTGTGGTTCCTAGAGATGGGAAAAGGGGAGTGGGAGGAGAGTTAGTGAGAAATTGGTTAATGGACACGAAGAATGATTATGTTTTATAATGGTGGATATGCTAATTATCCTGATTTGATCATCACATATTGTACACAAGTATTGATAGTCAACTCTGTACCCCACAAATATGTATAATCAATTGTGTTCAATAAAAAAATCCTGGGGCCGGCCCGGTGGCGCACTGGATAGTGCGCTGCTTGGGAAGCGCGGCGGCGCTCNGACATTTTTCAAAGGAAGACATACAAATGGCCAACAGGTCCATGAAAAAATGCTCAGCATCACTAATCACCAGGGAAATGCAAATCAAAACCACATTGAGATATTATCTCACCCCAGTTAGACTTGCTATTATCAAAAAGACAGAATAACAAATGCCGGCAAGGATGCAGAGAAAGGGGAACCCTTCTACCCTGTTGGTAGGACTGTAAAGAAACAAAGAAAAAGAAGGAAGGAAGGAAGGAAGGA
>NW_007742466.1:1652-19920 GCF_000696425.1 Galeopterus variegatus
TAAAAATGAAAAGAACAGCAGAGTAGAAATGCAAACTTATGAGTACTGAGATCATGTGGATGGAAGTGGAACTCCTTGCCAGTGAGGTCAGTTTTAAGGTGAGCACAGAAGGAAGTAAAACCTACCAGAATTTGAGAGCTGTGAAATTCTGGGGGTGAGCCTTTCTGGGGAGGGAGCCCTGGGTACTGGTGCTAATGTTTAATGTTTGGGTTTTTTCAGGAGTTGAAAGGGTTCTTGTCATTGCAACATCTGAGTTGAAGAAGTTTTCCTTTTCTCATAAGGATTATATAGTTCTACTACCTCTGCTGTGCACCCCCTTCACTAGAAAAGTCAAGTACGACAACTTCCACATTATACGAACATCATTCCATTATTTAACAATCTTTAGCTAACCTGCATTATAGAAACACAAATTGTGGCAAACAGATTGTATGTTTCCTTGGGAGGAAAGAAGAAATAGCTTAAATGAATAAATATACAGTGTTTCCAATGAGGTCATTATTACCTTGAAACATAGAGGAAATTAGGGAGGTAATAAGGCAACAAGAGGGAAGTAAAAGGATGATCCTGAGAACATCAAAGAACTTCAGACATTTCTAGTTTGGATCCACACAAAAAGAAAACTGGAGCTATAAAAAATTAAGCCTTTAGAATACCCTAGACTTTTCAAGAAATAGAATAGGAGAATCTTCCCAACTCATTCTGCAAGGCCAGCAATACCATAACCAAAGGCATCACACACACACATACACGCAAACTACAGACCAATATCCCTTATGAATATATACACAAAAATCCTGAAAAAAATACTAGCAAACCAAATCCAGCAACATATAAAAAAGAGTATACACTACGATCTAGTGGGATTTATCTCCGAATGAAAGGTTGGCTTAACATCCAAAAATCAATCAATGTAAAAACCATATTAATAGAATAAAAGATGAAAACTACATGATCATCTTTATAGACACAAAAAATATTTGACCAAATCCAACACCCTTTCATGATAAAAACATTCAACTAGGAGTAGAAGGGAACTTCCTCAACCTCATAAAGGGCATCTGTGAAAACCCTGTAGCTAACATGATACTTAATGGTGAAAGGTTGAATGCTTTTCCCTTAAAATTAGGAACAAGAGAAGGATGTTCACTCTCACCACTTCTATTAGATATTGTACCAAAAGTTCTTGTCATGGCAATTAAGCAAAATTAATTAAATAAAATAAACAGCATCCTGATTGGAAAGGAAGAAGTAAAACTACCTCTACTTGCATGTAACATGAAATTGTATGAGTATATAGAAATCCTAAGGAATCCACAAAAAAGTTATTCAAAATAGTAAATGAGTCCAACAAGGTTGCAGGATTTAAGATTAATATACTAAAATCAGCTTTATTTCTATACACTTATAATAAACAATATGAAAGTGAAATTAAGAAAATTTCATTTACAATAGCATCAAAAAGAGTAAAGTACACAAGAATAAATTTAAAGAAATGCAAGATTTGTACAATGAAAACTATGAAACATTCTTGTAATAAATTAAATAAAACTTAAATAAATGGAAAGATAGTCTGTGTTCAGGATTGGAAGACTTAACATTATTAAGATGACAATACCGCACAAACTTATCTACAGATTCAGTGCAATCGCTGTCAAAATTCTAATGGTCTTTTCAAAATTTTTTGCAGAAATTGACAAGCTAATTCTAAAATTCATATGGAAATTCAAGTGCCCAGAATAGCCAGAAACACCATGAAAAAAACAACAAAGTTGGAGGACCCACACTTCCCAATTTCAAAACTTATTACAAAATTTATAGCAATCAAGTGTGGTACTGGTATGTAGTTCATATGGACAGACATATAGATCAATGGATTAGAATTGAGTTCAGAAATAAATCTTCATACTATGGTCAATTAATTTTTGACAAAGATGCCAAGATAATTCACAGGGAGAAATAACAGTCTTTTCAATATATGGAAATGGGACAATTGGATAGACACATGCAAAAGAATGAAGTTGGACCTCCACATCACACCATACACAAAAATTAATTCAATATAGATCATAGAATGAGAGAAAATATTTGCAAATCATATATCTAATAAGGGTCTACTATCCAGAGTATATAAAGAACTCTTACAACTCACCAATAAAGAAGACAACTCAATGTAAAAATGGGCAAATGACTTGGATAGACATTTCTCCAAAGAATATTTACAAATGGCCATAAAAGATGCTCAACCTCACATATCATTAGATAAATACAAATCAAAACTGCAATGAGATATCACTCCACACCCAATAGGATGGCTATAATCAAAAAGACAGTCATTAACAAGTGTTGACAAAGTTATGGAGAAATTGGAAACCTCATACACTGTTGGTGGGAATATAAAATGGTGCAGTTGCTTTTGAAAACAGTCTGGCAGTTCATCAAAAGGTTGATCATAGAGTTACCATATGATCTGACAATGCTATTCCTACACAGATACCCAAGAGAAATGAAAACAGATGCTCACACCAAAAGTCGCACAGGAATATTCATAGCAGCATTATTCATAATAGCAAAAAGTAGAAACAACCACAATGTCGAACTACTGAATAATGAATAATGAAACAACCACAATGTTGAACTACTGACTAATGAATAAACAAAATGCCGTATATCCATAGAATGGAATATTATTCAGCCTTACAATAGAATGAAGTATTGATATATACTACAACACAGATAAACTTTGAAAACATGCTAAGTGAAAGAAAGCAGACACAAAAAGCCACATATTGCATGTTTCCATTTGTATGAAGTATACAGAATAGGCAAATTCATCTGCTATAAAGTAGATGAGTGGTTTCTAGGGATTATGGGGAGGGAGAAATAAAGTGACTACTAATCAGTATGGGGTTTCTTTTTGGGGTGATGAAGTTTGGGGATATAAAAGTTCTGTAATTAGTGATGATAGTTGTATGACCTGTAACACACTGAAAACCACAGACTTGTACATTTTTAAATGGTAAATTTTATGGTATGTGAATTGTCTTTTACTTTTTTAAAGTGCCCGAGAGCTTCAGCCAGTTCCATCTTCCATCTGTACCAACCTAGAGATTTCAACTGCCAGAGATCAGGTCCTTGAAAATATCTGAGCACCTACTTTCCCATCTTACCAGCTACTGCTAGTTTTCAGACCAAAAGAATATGAGAGATCTATTGGTTCTGACCCCCAAACAACTTTATACCAGAGTTCCATTCAGAACCTCAAGGCCAGTTGATTCCATTCATGCATTTTACCTCAGTCATCCTCAGACACTGGAAATGTAAACTTAGAATTTCTGGATCAAGAGAGCCAACTGAGCACATGTGATTTTTGTTGTTGTTCCCAGGACCTTATTAAAATGATAGTAAAGGAATAAAAAAAATCAATCCACAACACATAGAGTAGATAGAGTAGGGCTTCAGGGGACAAGGGATATAAAATTTTCTGTTCTCTGAGATTCGATGAAGGAGGGAGGACTCATGAAGTAGGTTGGAGGAGGCGCAGCCTGGAATTCAGTAGAATAAGATGCTGTTGAAGAGGGACCCAATTAGCCCTGTAAAACCTCAAAGAAAGTCAGGACTTGCAAACACTAAGTATGCCAGAGAGGAGGATCTGGGGCTTAAAACCAAAGGATTAAGTTAAAGTCTATGTTGAGAATTCAGTCAACAAGGCTACTGTCATAAGCATAATGCCTGGGATCTAGGTATTCCCCTATCTTCCAGGAAAAAACAAAACAAAACTAAACTAAACTAAAAAATAGAGGGTTATTTTCTAAAAAAATTGAACAAATGATCTGGAGGCACTATCGAAGTTAGAAAAGAAGTGGACACCTAAGCACCAAGTCCTCTACATACTGGAATTTGGATGACTTTATTTATAAATATCAGAAATCTCTTTTTAACAATAGAGAGATGTGATATCTTACATGTTTGGAGGTAGAGTGACTCTATGGTTTTCCAATTCAGTGGCTGAATAACATCGTTAAGGACCCAGCATCATTTTATCTTTTTGTTTTGTGTTCTTCAAATTTCATCCCCGGGGATTATTCTCACACTTGAAAACATCTAATGAAGAAAAGGGGCTACATTGTCTTTTGTCTCTTTTTTTTTTTTTAAGATTTAGGAAATCTTTTCCAGAAGTTCTCAATGGTTTTTACTTCATGTCTCATTGACTAAAATTGCAACACACTCCAATGCCTAAACAAACCACTGGCAAGAGGGATTGGAATTATTGTATATTAGCTCAGCCCAATCAGGATTTACCTTTGAGTTAAGGATAGGTTCACCTAGTTAGGCAGAGAAGGGTGGACACCTGAACCTATACTGGGTTATGTTAGCAAGGGGAAAAAAAAACTAAAAATGAATTCTGGGTAGGCATCCAATGGTGTGTATTACAGTGATCCAATATATGATCTGCTGTCCATCCACTCACAGCAACGCAAAACCTCCCAATTGACAAAGCCCTGCCCATGAATTCATAGTTCACAGTCCGTTTTTTGACTGCATCATTTTAAAATATGAACTGGCAAGCAAAACTCATCACACATTGAAGGAAAGCCTGCAACATGGACGTGAAAGATCAGCATAAGGACTTCCACTTTCAATCATGATATGGTAACTGACACTGGATAAGATCTCCCACCATATGCAACTATGAAAGTGGGCAAAATAAATAAAATAAAAATACTGTTTAGACTTGGTCAATGGGAAACCTAGAACTGTGATCCCTGATAGAAGGGAAACAAGTGAAGCAAGTCTTATAAAAACCACAGCTCTTTGCCTGGAGGCACTTTCCAGACCTCAGCCCAGGGAGTATGGTGGTGTCACTGAGCTGGGGAGACATAGGTCGGGTATCAGGGAGAAGCAAGCTGCACAGAGAAGGAACTCCAAGAGTCTGCACAGGGAAAGACTTCACAAGCCAATGCAAAGTATTTCACCTAGATCTAAACTTTCTTTTGTGAACCCTTGATACTGAATCCTACCTGGCCCTGGCCAATAAGCACTTGAAATTTCCACGTGGGTCATAATGCTACTGACGTCCTGGCACAGGAATATTGTCTGGAACCATATACACCTTCCCCAAAGTCCAGCCTCAATACATGGACACTCCATAGTGTCTACCAGAAAGATAAAGAAGTTCTACTATTAAGTCTCTAACTATACTTGTGCAATTCCAATTACAAAGATAAAAGGTAATTTAGGATGTCATTGGACACAACTACGATAGGGAAAGAGAAAGAAAGTGAGCTGAGATGCCGGTGCCCTTCAAGCTTTATTAAAGGAAAAGAATCTACTGGGCTGAGCTCAAAGTGGGGAGCAGCCTGGGGCTGCCCTGGAAATGGGGGACAGCACCAGGTGTGGGGGTGGTAGAGCTTATATAGTACACCAAGGGCTGGCTGATATAATCAAGGAGGGTCATTATGATAATATGGATGAGGTGGAGAACTGCATCCTTGCGAAGCAAAAGGGGTTTCTGTTTAAGTCAGGAGGCTTCTCCTAAAGGGAAGCGGGGAGGGGAGGGGAGGAGGTGGGCGGCACCATTTTGTACTTGGGCTTATCTAAAGTGGCACTGGTTATGTTGCAGATCTATTAGAAAAAACTACAGAGGGCAAGACAACCACATTTAATGTCCAGAAAGACTCTCTCCAGGAGAATAAAAGAGGAGAGTATTGCTAAAGTCACTGATGAAATGTGTTTGAGATAAAGGATCCTTTGCTTCAGGACAGTGCATCCCAATTGCTTGTGAGTATCCTTTTTTGGTGCCCCCTAACGAACTTGCTCTTGTTAAAGTCACCAGTGGCCTCCTAATGGCCAAAATCAATGATCTATTTTGAGACTTTGTGTTACTTGATCTTCCTACAGCAGTTGATACAGCTAACCAAACTTTATTTTGTAAACTTTTTTCTCTCCTTACTTCCTCATCATTATTATCCAAAGCATTTTCTCCTTCTTTTCTTACCATTCCTTTGTAGTCTCTTTAACAGAATTTTCCATCCTCCTCACAAACAAACAAAATCCCCCAAACATCAGTGTCCTCCGGGGTTGTGTTTTGTTTTGGGTCCTTTTCTCTTCTCCCAGAACTCCCTCATTCATGGCCTTCTGCCACATCTGGGCCCTAATGACTGCCATGTCTATATCTCTAGATCCATATTTCTAACTGACTCCTAGATATCTTTGCCTGGATGCCCTGCAGGCATCTGAAACTCACAATGCCCAAAGCTTATCTTCTCTTCCACCTTCTCCACCTTCTCCTCCTTCATTCCCTATCTCAGGGAGTGGAATCAATCTCCACCTAAGAACCCAAGCCAAAAACGTGGGTATGATCCTCAGCGCCTCCCTCTCCATGCTCAATGGGCCATCAAGTTCTCTTAATTCTACTTCACAAACATTTCTGAAATCCAACCTCCCCTCTCTAGGCCCCAACCACAGTCTTTGCATAAGCATCAACATTGTTTTTATCAAAAACAGTTTGGCAGGTCTCCCATACCACCAGGCTCTTCCGTCTCTAACTCTTTCTTTAGGATAGAGATTATCAGACTTAGAGATGTCACTGTGCAGAAAAGTTTAAAAAATAGTTTTGAGAAATGACATAGTGTTGCCTTTTCTTTTTCTTTTTATTTTGTCAAGGCACAATATCATCTACTCTCACTGTCATTTCATAATAATAATGTAAAAAGACTATTTAACTTCAAAACTAGAAAGTAGCATACTCTCAGAATAGAATATAGTTCTTTAAATATATTAGGCTTTTTAAATGAAGCACAGTTTCCTGGATAGCAATCACTGATCCAGAATCTAGACTGTTGTCAGAGTGATCTTTCTCAAAAGCAAATGACTATCTTTACATTATGTAAATATTTTAATTTATCTACATACATATCATTTTACTGGCTTTTATGCTTATAAAGTATTGATTGTGCTGACACGCTGTTACACATTTGAGATTATTTTTATATTAAAATTTAAATATCTCTTTCTACATATCACCTTGAGGCCTTACAATAAAAGCCATACTCCTGAGGGTAACATAGAAAGCTTTTACAATTTGGTCCCAATTCAGTTACTCCTCAGCAAGAACTCTACCCTAAACACACCACATTCTTTCATGTCAGTGCTTCTCAACCAGGAGCAATCCTGCCCACTCACCCCCACCCCCCCAACCAGGAGACATTTGGCAATGTTCATGTTATGGACTGAATTGTTCAAAATTCATATGTTGAAGCCAGTGGTTCTCAACCAGTAGCAATATACCCCTCCCTACCCCACCGTCACCACGAGACATTTGACTATGTTCACGTTATGGACTGAATTGCCCAAAATTCATATGTTGAAGCCCTAACCCCCAATATGACTATATTTGGAAACAGGGCTTTTAGGGAGGTAATAAAGGTTAAATGAGGCCATAAGAGTGGGGACCTAATCCAATAGGGCTGGTGTCCTTATAAGTGCCATTTACATTGCATATGTGGTTATCTACAAGCCTGGAGAAATGCCTTGCCAGAAACCAACGCTGATGGAACCTTGATCGTGGACATCTAGCCTCCAGAACTGTGAGAAAATAAGTTCTGTTGTTTAAGCCACACCATGAGCAGTATTTTGTTATGGCAGCTTGAGCTGACTAATACAGTGTGGAAAGACTTTTGGTTGTCACACTGGGGAAAGGGGGGGGGGCTATTGGTAGAGGCCAGGGATGCTGCTAAGCAACCTATAATGTGCAGGAAAGCCCCCACAACAAAAATTATCCAGCCCCAAATGCCAATAGTACCAAGGTTAAGAAACCCTGGCTTATGTGTTGTAGATATCCCTTGGAATGTCTTTCCCCTCTTCTACACTTGGAAAACTGCTAATCATCTTTCAAGTTCTACTTAAATGTCATATCATCTGTGAAGCCTTTTTCAGTGACTCTAGCAGTCTATCAAAATCATACCTGCACATCTGCTCAAGTAGTCTTGACATCTCAGGAGATAAGACTTTATTTATTGTTGTCTCTGCAACACCTTGCTTTATGCCTGACACATAAGGGGTGCACAATTAAACACCTGAACAGATGAATAAGGCCTGTATTGTGTGCATATGTTGGGAGAACCAGAAAACAATTACAGGTCTTAGACTCTACAGTTGAACAGAACCTTCAAGATCATTTAGTTTAATTCATCCCTACCCCTTTTTTTTTATTTCACAGATAAGGAAATTGAAGCTTAAAAAAGATGATGTGAGTTTACAGAGACACAAAGTTATAGCTAAATGATCACTCTAATAAGGAACCCATGTCTCCTCTTTTATATACAATGGAGCTCTGCTTACTCTTTGCTGATTATGCCTATTTATTGTTTAAGGTGCTTCTTTTGGGCATTCTTAAGGCACACACATAAATGTTTATGTAGCTGTAACTCATATGCATATTTATTATGTTCCACTTGCCACTGAATGTATCTCAGGTACATGTGTGAATGTACTCATATATGTATGTGTGTGTTTGTGTAATGTAGCCATACCATCTATATATTTTTAAATAGTTATGTAGTGTCTTAGTCCATTCTGGCTGCTATAACAAAATACCAGAAACAAGGTGGCTTATAAACAACAGAAACTTATTTCTCACAGTTCTGGAAGTTGGAAAGTCCAAGATCAAGTTGTCAACAGATTCAGTGTCTGGTGAAGGCTCACATTCTCATTCGTAGATGGCACCTTCTTGCTGTGTCCTCACATAATGGAAGGGGTGAATGAGCTCCCTTGGGCCTTTCTTTTATAAGGGCACTAATCCTATTTATGAGGGCTCCACCTTTATAACCAATCACCTCCCATAGGCCCCACCTCCTAATACATCACCTTGGGGGTTAGAATTTCAACATATGAATTGGGGGAGGAGAGGAACAAATATTCAAACCATAGCATATGGTTTTTTTTTTAACTCTAAAGACATGAAAAAAATTCTTTAAAATTCCTTAGTGTTTCCCTAAATGTTAAGCAATTGGGCTTTCCCAAGTTTTCCCAGTTTTTTTCTTAATATATTTCCTATATGTGTGCCTTGGATATCTAGCCTGTCATATAATTTACACAAATGGAAAATATTCAAGAGTATGGCTTAATAACAGTAATATTAGCTAACAGTTATTACTGTTGTAGACATTGTGCTATCATGAGTGCTTTTTATCCATTTAAAAATTTAATTTCCACATCTTATGATGTAGCACTATTATTATCCTAATTTTACAAATAAGGAAACAAATTCAAAGAGGTCAAATGACTTGCCCAAAGCCAAACCACTAGCAGGAAACTTAAAATGTTAGAACTAATTACATTATCTATTTTGGAATCAAAATTTTCTTTAGCAAAAATATGTTTGTTTTGATAAAATAGTAAATGTCTTATTGGAATACATTGATTTTTTTTTTTTCCTTTTTGTCTTTTTTCGTGACCGGCAACGGATCGCAACCCTCAGTGTCGCGCCCGTACCGGACCGGGACCAGCAACGGGATCGCAACCCTCGGTGTTGCGCCCGCACCTCGCTCAGCCAGTGAGCAGCCGGTCTGTATGTGGGATCTGAACCCTCGGCAGGAGCGCCGCCACACTCCCAAGCGGCGCACTGTAGCAGTGCACCACCGGGCCGGCCCTGGAATACATTGATTTTTATATCAATATATACATTTCCTTAGAAAGAAAAGTATCTCTTTAAGGAAAAAATGACTTGTTTTTGTCTGCTTATATGATTAGCCATCTGAGGCAAAATAACTAGATATAATAAGGTAGAAAAAATATTCTGGCCTGTGCTGTTATTGTTACATTTTTAAAAATTACAGGTTCTCTTAGATTATTACTTAGGCTTCCAATATTTCTTATTCCTTGCCTCCATTCAATTTCCTCTTGCAGAGAAAACCAAATGAAGAAAAATAATGAAAAGAGTGAGGTCTGTCATGAGCTGTTATTTTAACTCTAGTTTAGTTACCTCAAACTCTGGAGTGTCCTGGAAAATAATCATCCAGCATAATTTCCATGACCATATTGTTGAGTTATGCATTGCTTTTTACCACCACTTTAAAATTTTATTTTCTTGACACCTTTCAGGAAAAAAGCAGGGAAAGGCAGGGTACAATTGCTTTGTAGCAAAGGAACAATATTTTGATTTATCGTTGCATTTTAGCACCTTTCCTTTTCCCCACTAAACAAACTTTATTTTGCATTGTTCTGTACATCAACTTATACTCCAAGCACCTCCTTGTCAAAATTCATCCATTGACTGTATAGGTCCTGCCCCCCAGGATCCTGTGTCTCCTGGGCTGTGTCTGAGTAGTAGCCATGGCTCAAGTGTTCCCAGAACTTAGAGAGGAACTGGGAAGATTCAAAGCAAAGCTTGAAGGTATTTTTTTTTTCCTTTTTGTCTTTTTTCGTGTCCGGCAACGGATCGCAACCCTCGGTGTTGCTCCCACACCTTGCTCAGCCAGTGAGCGGGAACCGGTCTGTACGTGGGATCCGAACCCTCGGCGGGAGCGCCACCACGCTTCCCAAGCGGCGCACTGTAGCAGTGCGCCACTGGGCTGGCCCCGCTTGAAGGTATTTTTGATATAGCAGATGTTACTTATGAGTATGTTAAAAAAAAGCTTCTGGTGGTAACATTAGCACCAAAAAGGATGGGCTTCGATTCCTCCTGAGGCTGGCCAGCCACATCCTTTACCCCAATCTGAAAATCTTTTAGATCCCTTCAAAATCCCTCAATTTAGTGATAGACTAGCTTGCAATAGGAAAGAATTAATAAATGACATATGGAAGGCTTAGTACCTTATTTTATTTTTATTTACATATGTGTCTCACTGAATGCTAAACTTTCTTGAAGGTACAGATTTGTGTCTTATTCATTTTTATATCTTCCACCAAGCAAAATTACTCCTAGTCTGCAATCAATAAATATTTATTGAATTGATCTGAAATTTCAATTGGGAAGGCAGAATATAGAATTATTAAACTTTTGGTATCTCATAACCTGGCATGGCATTCTAACTCAATTAACTTGCTATATGACCTGGTGCAAGTTGGCTAACCTCTCTCTCTAATTTCCTAAACTCAAAAGTGGATTAAATGAGATAATGAATGTAACATGCTGGGCATTTCTTAAGTGCTATTTATACAATGAATATTACTGAGCTCCTACTGTGCTTTAAGTTTGAGGCAGGTGCTGGCGACAGAATAGAAAAGATGTGGGGTTCCTGCTTCATAGAGCTCAGGGTAGTTGGGAAGACAGAAACAAAATAGTCACACAAATAAATTAATTACAAATTGTGGTAAGTGCCATGGAAGAAAAAGTTCAGAATTCCATGAGACATCGTATGAGGGGGGCCTGATTTAGAGAGCTGTGGAAGGATTCTCTGAGCAAGTGGCATTTAAGCTGAAACTTAAAGGATGAGGAGATTCTCTATTTTCCCACTCCCACTCATTCAGCAGCCTTCTTTAGTCTGGCTTCCATCTCTCTACCTAAATAGCTCTTGCTAATGTCACCAATGGCTTCCGTGTTACTATATACATCTGACATTTTTCAGTCCTCTTACTTGCCCTCTTAGCTGCACTCAACACAGTTGATCACACCCTCCTTCTTGAGATACTGTCTTCTTTTGGCTTCTCTAACAACAAATGCCTCTTGATCTCTTCATCCCTCTCTGACTGTCTCTTCAGCCCCGTTTGAAGGTTCACCTGCCCCAATCCATCCATTAAATGTTCCCCAAGGCTTAGTCTTAGTTCCTCTTTTCATCTTATTCTAGACTTACGTTGTCTGATAAAAACATAACGTGAGCCACTCATGTTATTTAAGATCTTCCACATATTAAAAAGTCAAAAGAAAGAGGTGACAATCTTAACAATGTTTTTAACTCAATATATAAAAAATTATCATTTCAACATGCAACCAATGTAAAATTATTAACAAGAGATTTTACATTATTTTTGTATTCAATCTTTGTAATCTGGTGTGTATTCTAAATTATGACACATATCAATCTGTACTAGCAGCATTTTAAGTGTTCAGTAGTCATACATGGTAGTGGCTACCATATTGAACAGTACAAGTGTGAACTCTAGAGTTTAAATCCCCTTGCTGGGTGACCTTATCTCTGTCAGGGTTCCAATTCCCATCTATTAGATGATGCCTCGAATTTCATATCTGGCCCCAACTTTTCTTCTGAGCTCCAGTTCCTTACAGCCATCTGTCCTCTTCACATCTCCACTTGCATGCCCCAAGACACCTCAGACTCTGCATGTCTCACATTAAACTCATAATCTTCCCTTTCAAATCTGGGAATGTTTTACTATCTCTGTTATTTACATTACCATTCATCCAGTTTCACTGGCAGTAATCTAAGGGGCTTCCTTGATATTTCCCTCTCCCTCAATCACCTTATACAATTCATCACCAAGCCCCGCACATTTTATCTCCCAAATATCTCTTAAATCTTTTCAGTGTCTCTTCATAGCCATCATCCAAGCCGCTATCATCTCTTGTCTGGACAACTGTAATAGCCTCTAGACTGGTCTCCTTGATTTCATCTGGCCACCCTCAAGTCTACTCTGCACACTGCAGCCATGGTGGTATTTTAAAAATCTGATCATATTAACTGCAAATCCCATCAGTTAACTGTTCCCTCACCCATGAAAATACTTCAGGGGTTTCTACTGCTCTTCGGACAAAGGGATAAAGCCCTGGTATGGTCTAAAAGGCCCTCTATAGCAGCCAGACACACACACACACACACACACACACACACACGCACGCACGCACGCACGCGCGCATTGTAAGCTCTCCCTCCACCCTTTTCCTTCCTCCAAAGCCTGTACTTACCTTTCCAGTCTCATATCACATTCACTCCCTCCTTCACCTCTTTGCATTTCAACCATTCTACCATTTTTTAGTTTTTTAAATGTGTCATACTCCCTCCTGTTTTACAGACAAGAAAACCAAAGCTCAAAAAACATGTGCGCTTTCCAGAAACACAATGTTAGAGCTAGATTACCACTCTAATACTAGAATTACTATTCTTATTGTTTTTTTGGCAGCTGACTGGTACGGGGATCCAAACCCATGTCAAATTTCATATTCGTATTACAAGGCTGTGTTCTAACCAACTGAGCTAACCCGCCAGCCCCATGTCTCCTCTTTTAAATATGATGATTCTCTCCTTATTTTCCCTTTGTTAGAATATTCTCCATAAACCCTTCCCCTCCCCTTTGCCTATTTATCCTTCAGACCTCAGCCTAACTTCTACTTCATCAGGGAAGCTTTACTGGACCATTCTATCTAGGCAAATCCCCTTGTAATATGCTGTTACATCACTAGCTGTAAATTTACTTTTATTAGCATCATTGCTTGATTAATGTCTATTTCTGTTAATTGGCTTTATGATGACAAGGACCATATCTTGTCTTGCTCTCTCTATATTGTCAGATCCAGGCACACAGTAGGCACTGAATGTATGGATAGGTGGATGGGTGGATGGATGAATGAATGAATGAGTGAATATATCAGCCAGGCAAAGAGCAGCCCAGACAGAAGAACAGTGAGTATGAAGTTCTCCAAGGTCAGTAAGAACACTGAGAGCTGGAGCTAGAAAGAGAGTGGAGAGACTAGAGACATAGGCAGGGGCTGGATCATGCTGGGCATTTTAAAGGATTTTGGATAAATGGAAGCCACTTCTTTTGGGGGGGGGGTTTGTGTTTAGTTCATCAATTTTTATATTGCTAACTACCAACCAGAGAAAGCAATTTAAAATCTAAATAGAGATATATTTACAGACAGAAATAATGATATGTAAAAGAATAAGACACTAGTTTTTAGTAGGATGGGATAGGTGCTGCCTGGACCTTTAAGAAAAATAATGTACTTTCATGCAGCTGTGGTCAAAGCCTGTGTAAGATTTACTGTAAAACCACTAGCAAGAAGGCCCTTAAAGACATTTTGATGCTGATGAAACTTGGTGCCTAAGTTTAAAACTAATGAAAACACCTAAACTCTCTAGGTGGATAAAGAGCCATATTCAGGAGAAATTGAGGAGTTGGTGTAGGTAGCCAATCACAACCCATCGAGGCCACAAACTAAATCCCAAACTGCAATTTGAACATGAGACTCTCTCATAAAAGTTTGTAGGTACATAAACGGGCGAACTTCAATTACATTCTGGTGAAACGTCCAAAAGAAAAGTGCCCAGAAATAGTGAAAATGGAGTGCGAGCTCTTGCATTAATGAGAGAGGCTGTTGTGTCCCTGCGTGCCAGGACCAGTAATTCTTGTCAAGAATTGGTAAACAGCAGGAGTGTGAGAGGATCTCATTGTGATCCGAAGGTTTAAGGGTACATGAAACTAACACGGAATTCCAGGTTCCAAAATTCTCTAAGTGCCTAGACAGCCTCGCCCAGAGCTGTGATTGTATCAACGCAGTCCTTTTGAGTCATTAAAAAAGAAAACGAAAAAGAGATATGTGTACAAGTGAACACATTTCATAGCCTCTCCCCCTGCTTCCTGTGCAATGTATAAATAAGACCGCGAATATAAAACTTTTGGATTTCAGCAAAGACGCCCCTCGCTTTTGCAAGCTGCCCCGCTCCACGACGCCGGCATAGGAATCTCCAACTCACTCCGGAGCTGAAGATCCTTGTAAGCTTTACCCTACGCGGGTAGATTAGCACCGCGAATGCCCGAGGCTCGGGAGGAGTTAGGCGTTTGGTCTGGCCCCAGCGCCGCTCCAGAGGCGATTCCGACGCCCACAGTCGAGTCCTCCGCCATCCCAACATTCCTTGCGCTCCTACCATAGAGAGCAGTTTCCGGCGTCGCTTGTGTAGGTGGGTGGAGAAGGAGCGGGCCTTCGCCGCTCTGACTCGCTCCCTCGCGCTTTCTCGGGGAACATGGCGGGCGTGGAGGAGGCAGTGGCCTCCGGGAGCCACCTGAATGGCGACCTGGATCCAGACGACAGGGAGGAGGGAGCTACCTCTACAGCTGAGGAAGCAGCCAAGAAAAAAAAACGGAAGAAGAAGAAGAGTAAAGGGGCTGGCGCAGGTAAGGGGAGTTTTATGTGTTCCCAGTACCCGCCAGGAGTGGCCGAACAGCTTGGCCCAGGCCCGAAGAGGGTGGCAGGGACCGGGGACCCAGAGCACGAAACCAGACTTATTCCTAGGCCTGAGTGGGTGGCAAGGCAGAGCCCCAGATTCCCAGTCCCGAGGAGAGGTGGCTTCTCTTGTGGGACCAGAGGGCCGGTGGGAGTGGGGTGGGGGAGGAAAGAGTGCCTCATTTCCCCGTGTGGTAGCTCTTGGGTCGCAGGGCCCGAGCCCCTGTGTTGCCAGAACTCAGGTCCCACACAGACCGTGGCACGGACTTGAAACCGTGCACGGAGCACAACCCTACCATCTTCTGCGCGCTTTGGCCGCCTTCGCAAAAATCCGGTTCTGAGCCCTACTGCCGCCTCTTTGCTGGAGCAACCTGGGACGTATTTTCATCGTGGGTGGGGTGGACAATTGTAAAGCCTGACCGTACCCCCTTCCCGCCCACCTTTGCGGTTTACATTGGGGTTTTTGTTGCGGGCTGCACTTTTTGGGGTGTGTACGCCCGCGCATTCGTGTAACTAGCAATTGCAGAATATGTGGTGGTGGTGCGAATTTTCACCTGCCTAATCCCACGCATCGTCAAGATTTAGGGCCTTTAGGCCTCAATTATGATGCCACTTGCAGGCAGTGCAGATGGGGTATCCTGTGGTCCGGATGGAACTTCGCGGGCCGTACACACTAAATCCACCGCTAAGGCAAGGCATACAGCTAAAAGTTTACAATTGGATCATATTATGAGCTAAGAACTTAAACGTCTCATTTTGAAAAGTCAGTGTTTTTGTTGCACAAGCTCCTTTATTTTAGGAAAAATTGTTTTGACCTGTTTCTAATTAAAATCAGCCAGAGAAAGAATGAGGGGAAAATGGAGAAACCAGAAGTGATTAATGTGGAATTGTGAGGAGTAGGAGAGGCCTAATCTACATCTTTTTGAAATTTTTATTAGCTGGGAGTGGAAAAAGTTGACGTTGCTGGGACTCTTCCAGGTCAAAATTTAATCCCAGGACATCCTGGCTTTCAGATGAAATTCAAACTCTGCAGTTTTATCCTTTAAGGTGTTCATCAGACTGATCCTAATAAATTTCTAACAGTTGTCATCTCTCAATATGAGTCCTCTTCAGTAGCCAGAATGTCACTTCATTATGTGTTACCTGGTTCATTATGTGTTACCCTTTCTTTCTACGCATACATATTGCTCCTACAGCTAGAGTGCAGTCACTCCTAGAGCAGCGGCCTCTTGTGCTTAGATGTTCAAAAATTTTGTTTTTCAGTGATGGACTATCTTTTCCTATTTTCCCGATTTTACCCAGCCCATCGTTGCAGCTTTTATCTAAATTGAAGGCTGGAGTTTTCTTCATGAATCGTCTTCTTTCTAAGACCTTCAGCATGTATTGTCCGTCTTAAGTTTTTGTCTGGTAATTAAAGTACTGTATTTGTTGTAGTCTAATTGCTGAATACTTTTAAAAGTTAAACTACTTAACGATAGGGACCAACTCACACTTTTGTTTATACTTTAGCTGCTAGCATGTGTAATGGATATTTTGTTGAATTGATGAATGGATAATACTACTTAGGTAGGGAAGGTATTTCTCTGTCATTAAACAGATTCTTTTATATTCGCAATAATGTTTCTGTTTTTGTTTCTTGTGCACTTATCAGGGAAAGATTTGTGAATTCTCCAAGATCCTTAGAACATATTCTAGAAGGAAAGAATCTTTATTAGATTTAATTTATGCTGTTTTATTTGATCAGCAGGGCAACAGGAACCTGATAAAGAATCAGGAGCCGCAGTGGATGAGGTAGCAAGACAATTGGAAAGACAAGCATTGGAAGAAAAAGAAAGAGATGATGATGATGAAGGTAAATAGTTAATTTGATATTTGCGATTAGAAAAGGTAGAAAATGTGACATTCTTTAAGCAAAATATATTTATTTGTATAGTCTGTTATTCTTTGATATTTCAGTTGTTAAATCCTTAATGTCACAGGTAAAAAGGAAAAGGTATTTATTAGCAACTCTTTAAAACATTGGGTATGTTGAATATACCCAACTTTTTAAAGAATATGTTGAATAGCTGCTCAGATAGCACAGATCTCCACTTGCTAGAAGGCCAAGTGGTAGGTGAGTATTAATCAAATAAAATTGAGAGGATGTTTATTTAATATTTTTTGAGCAACCAGTATGTACTACCATTATCCTAGGGTGCTTTCACATGCATTCTTGTTTTAACCTCATGGAAACAAATGAAGTAGCTGCTGTTCTTATTTTACAGATAGAGAAATGGTGCTTATGTGATTTGTTCAATGTGATAGTTAGTCTGTGTAGACTAGTGCCTGATCCCAAGTCTATTTCTTTTACTGTCTATACTTTTCTTCATTCTCAAAGGAGCATATTGATGCTTCTAAATTCTATAATAAATTCCCTGACCCTAGTGCCTTGTGGATATTTGGGTGCTTAAGATTTCTTTTAAAACAGCAACTGCTGGAATTCTAGTAGTTGATGCCACCAGTAAGACAGTGGAGGGAGAGAAGATTAGGTAGGAAAACTGTTGTTATTCTACAGCCTCTTATGGCAAAGGGGAAGATAGGGCTTTCCCATTCTTTGAGTTTGTGATTATATCCTGCCGTGATCACCTGTACCACCGCAAGTACTACCAGCCTAGAATTATGCCTTTCAGCCATCAGTAGGAGCTGTATTTACTGTGTTAGGGTAATGTAGAGTAGTTGTTTTTCCTTTAGAAAGATATGTTCTCTGCTTTCAAGATGCTTACAGTCAACATTTGGTGGAAAAAGTGCCAAGATTCAAGGGAATTGTTAGCTTTTCTTCTTCTTTGAGCAAATCTTCATTCTATCTTGGTTTATGCTTCAGATTATGCACATATTTTGAGCTCTTTAACAAGAAAGAGGTTTGTTAATTCAGGGTAATATAGTAGGTTGCTATAGATCCACTACGTGTAGAATATCACAATGCTAATCTTGAAGCGTGCCTTTGTTCTACTGTACCTCTGCAAGGTTGTGTAAATCTCCTGACATTGAAAGGGAAAATTTTTGCTTGTCAGATTGGAAATATTTAATTTATTAAAAATGATTTTAGGGGGCCGGCCCGGTGGCGCACTGGAGAGTGCGCCGCTTGGGAGTGTGGCGGGACTCCCGCCGAGG
>NW_007742466.1:20534-21610 GCF_000696425.1 Galeopterus variegatus
CACTGAGGGTTGCGATCCCGTTACTGGTCAGTAAAAAAGACAAAAAGGAAAAAAAAAATGATTTTAGGAATATTGGTAATTTTTTCCAGTTTGAATTAGTCATTTTCCTAATTCATTTTGATAATCAGGATCAACCAATACTACTAATCTATTGTTATGAGAGGTATTGAGGGGATGGAAAGCTAGTATTTCAGACTCTTTTTCCTAAAGGAAAACTGATGGTGTGGTGGAGAAATAAAACATAGAGATGAAAGGGTATTCTGGTAATTGTAAGATTTATTGAAATTTGGAGGTGGAATTGTGGATGAATGCTGAAGGAGTGCTCATTGGAAGGAATTGGACTTGAATTAAACCAAATAGAAGAGACTATTTTGGGTAGGGATACTGAGAAAGTATTTGAAGCACAGTGGACAGTGTAAACTGGCCTTATGAGATGATTCATTGAGGGAGGCTTTGAACATTTTTAAGAATGTTATGAAAGAATAATATTGGTTTCGTATATATGCAGTGTTGTTTAGAGGAGAGAAAATGTATAGGAAAGGCAAGGAGATCATTTTGGAGGCCACTTAGCAATGCTCAGGCAAATGGTAATTTAAACTGATAGTCATAAATAGGAATGGAAAGGAAGGATCCAATGAAACAGTGTTGTGGAAGCAGAATTCAGAGGACTTGGAGTTTTTCAATAAGAGGAGCAGGAAGAAGGAGAGACATTAGTGGATTCCTGGGTTTGAACTCGGATGACAGAATGTTGATGCTGTTAAAATAGTGAAGTTGGGACAGAGAGCTGGTTAGAGATTGGTGGAGGGGGTTTGCAGGCAAAGAAGGTATCGAGTTTAATTTTAGATGTATTAAATTTGAAACTGGAGTATCGATGTGAAAAGTTGATCCTGTGGGCATCTGGCAATGTATTAGAGGCAATTCATTCAATAAATTTTTTTTTTTCCCTTTTTTGTCTTTTTTTCGTGTCCGGCAACGGATCGCAACCCTCAGTGTCGCGCCCGGACTGGACCGGACTGGCAACGGGATCGCAACCCTCAGTGTTGCTCCCACACCTTGCTCAGCCAGTGAGCGGGAAC